>NC_060169.1:1261937-1290837 GCF_021292245.1 Micropterus dolomieu | reverse complement strand
TCCACAGCTCCAGAGCCAGAAAACCTGCAGGAAGTGATAGGAGAGAGGAGAGAGACGAGAAAGCACAAGACTACCGGAAAGGGGAGAAGTTGTGTTAGTAACATGCAATAATGGGATGAGGTTGCATACAGAGGGAGAGAAAGTAGAGGAGAGAGGAGCTCAGTGCATCATGGGAAATCCCCCGGCAGTCTAGGCCTATAGCAGCATAACTAAGGGATGGTTCAGGACTCACCTGAGCCAGCCCTAACTATAAGCTTTATCAAAGAGGAAAGTCTTAAGCCTACTCTTAAATGTGGAGATGGTGTCTGCCTCCTGAACCCAAACTGGAACCTGGTTCCACAGGAGAGGAGCTTGATAGCTGAACGCTCTGGCTCCCATTCTGCGCTCCGGTGGGGTAGCAAGGTACTATGAGCTCTTTAAGATGAGATGGGTTGGGCCCAGACAGATCACCCGTAGTTTAGTTTGGTGGACCTCCATATCCCATGGAACTAACTTCCTTATCAGCCATTTAGGCTTTGTCAACAGCGAAAGCTTTCCAAATTGCCTACAGGAGACATATTTTCCAGGCACAGTTTGATGAGCATCTGGCTGGTGGCCAGCTGTGCCACATGCACTCCTGTTGTGCTGATCAGAGGCTGCTTGATCTCTGCTGTGTCAGGACCCTGCAGTACAGGCAGACCGTGTTTGGAAAATGTGTTCATTGTGTTGGCTAATCAAGCTGCTGTTATGCATTTGTTTTCCTGCCATATTATAAGTTACAGCGCAGTTTGTAAGTGATATGAAAGTGGCATTTTGTTCTTTGGCTCTGCACTCCAGCACATTAGATGTGATGATGAAACAAGGTGTAAGTGCAGACTTTAAAGGAGTGTGTTACACATTCAGATTAAAGCTGAAATTCAGCATTTTATCCTCATCATCACATTTGAGGTCCAATGTGCTGGACAGAGCCACAACAGAACTACTCCTAATACTTGCACACTGCACTGTGTACAGTATGAACAGTGAACCCTGTGCTCTGGCTTCTTAGCGTTCACTATTTTAAGGCTGCATTCCCATGACGTCATACTGCCATCACCTTTGTGTTGCGTTCATCCCCTCCACAGTACTCTGTACAGAAGTGCGGAACATTTGCCCAATTCCAGTGGTTCCTCATTAATGTCACCGTTCTCCTTCTTTTTGCTCCAGCAGCAGAACAACACAGCGGAAGGAACTTGGATTTAAAAACAGCATGATCTGATTGTGTGAAGTGTTTTGATTCTGTCGTAGCTCTGGCTACTGCCAGTAAATGTTAATTTGGAATTGGGCCGCCGCTTTGTGACCACTGCTTCCATGCTGCTTCACCCTGACCTTTGACCCTTGCCCCCCCCTGCTTTGCTGTGTAGATTACACCACTGGGTTTGGGGGGCGATACGGAGTGCAGGCAGATCGTGTTGACCAGAGCGCAGTGGGCTTCGATTACCAGGGCAAAACCGAGAAACACGAGTCCCAGAAAGGTTTGTCGAGATTTCCTGCCACGGGCATTCCCATTAACCCAGAAAGAAACGGAGAAAATGTGGCTAATCGATGGGCACTAACACACACACACACACACACGCACTCTTACAAACAACTTGGCCTGACTCTGTGAGCACAGATCCTGACGATTAATGTCAGTTTGCGCTTATTCCTCTTCCTTCATTCCTCAGCCTTTGCTTGCTTATGTAAGGTTGCAAACAATGGCTTTGTTTTCATTTGAGCTCCCTGAGTTGCATGTGTGATGGGATGTTTGTTCGCCCCAGTGTCAAATAATACATTTTTATTATAGTGTTTGTAAGACAAGACATCTGCCTCAGAGGACTTTAAGAACTTTTTGGTTGTAGGTTTCCTTTCTGAGATGTTGTTTCCTTGAAAGTGTTATGGCTCCCTCTTCATCTAACATCAGGTGACTGGCACAGACTTGCCAGCGCCTCCTGCCCTGTGTTTGGGCATGACCCAGCTGGTTTTCTGGGGGTGTGGGATATTTTAATTGGGTATACTTTTTCCCCTTTAAACATGTCCTTTGTTGTGAAGGTATCGGTTTTCTTCCAGTTGACTGATTCTTTTTCTTCTTTTCTATTATATTGGGCTCTTAGTTTATATGTCAAATGTAAAAATGTACACTTTGACAGAAAGATACTAAACAACATGTCCCCATGATACCGTGCATAAACTGTAGTGAGTCAAAATGCATACATAAGAGAAACAACAGACGTTTTTTGGGGGGAAAATATTGTTTATTTACACCAAAGTCAAATCTCATTTTATGTCTGTTGTGCTGTTACATGAGGAGAGAAACATCTGGTGGTGAAAGATGTGTGCCATGGCTTAACTGTGCTCCACCTTTTCCTGCCATAACCTATTTCTCCCCCTCCTCTGCTCTGGCCACCGGCAGATTATGCAAAGGGCTTTGGCGGCAAGTTTGGTGTTGAAACAGACAAGGTGGACAAGAGCGCTGTGGGCTTTGAGTACCAGGGCAAAACGGAGAGGCACGAGTCACAGAAAGGTTGGTATCATCTCATGCACCACTTGATATGAAAAACAAACCAGAGAGCACTGAGTCGGTACATATCTTGGTGTAATATTGGGAAAAGGTCATATAGTCTGTTTATGAAAATAAAATCTTTCCATGATGGAAAATGAACCTACGAACCATTAAAATGACTTCAGTTTGTTTCCAAATCATCAGAATTTGTACTTGCAGTCTGTTTTGATCACTTGAGTCACACCCTCGTGTCTGTCTTGGCTTGTCTGGACTTTCAGTTGCAACACAGCGGTGCAGCTTTGCCTGTGCAGCTCTGTGTCTGACACACCTGCGCAGACTTTACCGCCTGGTTGGCCAACTGCAGCTTAACAGATACGGGCTGACGTCAAAGGTGTAGATGACCTCGAATTCCCCACAATACACCAGGCTTTGTTTACTGCCTAGGTTTGCATATGTGATAACTGGGTAACGTGCTCAGATAACAGGCGCAGACATTTTAATGCACCGGTGTTAAAACTGTGCAAAAGACGCATCTGTCTGTTTTCGTGCTGCACTCATGATTTGTTGATTGTGCTTACATCATGCATCTGCTCCAGTGACACGAATTGGTTAAACTGGCACAATGAAATAATGTGAGATTTGTTTAAAACTATTCGTCCTACTAAGAATCACCTGCTGTACATCTGTGACTGTCTACACATTTTCACGTTCACCTTTTAGTCTTTTCTAATTTTGAGCTTACCGTCTGGGCGCTCTTCAGACGTTAGTGAATATTCCCACTGTGCAATGTGAAAATATTAGTGATGTTTTCTACAGGTAGGGCAATATGATGTGGCATACTGAGATACTAGTAGAGGTTTAGTTATACCACCATGCCGTTATATATATTTAAATAACTGGATTAGCCAAGACATTCTTATCAGGTTATTTTATATATAACCAGTTTCTTAATAGAAGTACCAAGAAATTCCCTGCATCACAATATACAGTTTATCACTGATGCAATATAACAATTTTATCTACATCATCCACTCCTACTTGAGGTAATTCAACCAGAAGACACAGTTAGGTTTCAGGAACATGTTTGGTGGTTAATGTCTGCGGTGTGTGTATGTGTGTTGTGTTGTGTTTCTGCAGACTATGTGAAGGGCTTTGGGGGAAAGTTTGGTGTGCAGACGGACAGACAGGATAAATCGGCGCTGGGATGGGACCACCAGGAGAAACTACAGCTCCACGAGTCCCAGAAAGGTACTGGTTCTGATTTGGTTTCTATGGGTTTTAAGGGAGAGACTGTGTGTGTGTGTGTGTGTGTATACCCAAATAAGTATAAGTACAAGTAAACTGCAAATGCCTTTGTCAGAATTATGATGCCACATCAAATGTAAGCCAAAGCTGATGGTTTCAGTTTTTAATGTTCATAACCAGGGAGAAGAATCGACACCAGCTAAACACCAATCACCTTCAGCTGCGGCTTGTCAGTTTGTATACTGTCCTCTAGTGTTGTAGTCAAGACCGGCCAGACCGAGACAAGACCGAGATCATCAAAAAGTGGTCTCAAGACCAAGTACTACAACACTACTGTACTCGTTGTAGGTTTTGATCAATGGCTCATTGTAAATATATCAAAGGAATAGCAAGTAGCTACTGGATGATAGAATCTATCATAAATGATGTATGTCGTTGATTATAAGGAATTTCCCTTTTTCTGACTAAACGTGGAATATGGGCCATAGTGCTTCTTTATATTTCCTTTGTTGCTGTTTTCTACCAAAGGAGAAGAAACGCTGATAGCCACACGTGTCTCTTGTTTAAATTGTTGCACATCAAACTCTGCATTTGACATTTTCTAGACCTTTGAACGGGGAGAGTACCCACCAAACCTCAGCCTTTACAAGCTGTCTGCTTTGAGTTTAGCACACAGTGTGTTTACTGTAAAACCTCTCTTCCTCCTGAGCCCTGCACTTCAGCTCTGATGTGGTTTTATTGTGGCTTTGGATGTGGTCTTTCAAAGGTTGACAACTTCCTCAATCTGCGGGTTTAAAAAAGGCTAAAATAGAGGAAGTGAAACCACAGCTCAGATTTACGTTTGCATGTCAGGCTTTTAGCGGATGATGTCATACAGAGGAACTTAGAGTAAGTGCAGTAGTAAAAAAAACATCTAAGTGGTCAAAACTAAAAGCCATTTTATTTGGTTTTTGATGAACAGTTTAGACATTAAGTGTGGCCTGCATTGATCTGCAACTTTCCAACTTTCCCAAACTCATAATCTGACCGTGCAGCAACTGAACATGTAAAAATGCCCAAAGCTCCAGTCACTTCACAACCTCTGTCGCTCTCCAACTGACAGCAGTAGAGGCATGGCTCTCTGAGAGAAACTGAAATTGAGAGAGAGAATTCTGAAGCACAGACAGGGCAGATGTGAGATATGACCTCCCTTCTCCGCCGGTTTGTGGTTTTGAATTTTTAGCCTTTTTGTTGTTTTTTTTTGGTACCAGTATGTAAACGAAAGAGTTTTAAAGCCTGCTCATGTCCCGCTATAAATGGTCTCCATTTTGGGCCAGGTGTCAAGCAGTGTACAGCTTCATGTAAACAGAAGTAGAACACAAGGCTAGATTTTTTACGTCTTCCTGTGGCTTCTGCCAAATGTAAGTTTAGATTCTAGTTCACAGCCAAATGGGATGTGTATTAATACGCCACTAAAACTTTTTTTAAATATAATAAATAAATTGGTGGTAGACATTGTGTCAATCAACATATCCACAGTCACTAAATGTCACCATTTCCTCCCTGAGAGGGGTCAAGTAAAGAAATGAAGCAGGTACAGAGGAGGGAAAGATTTGTGTTGTGCAGAGAGAGGAAGTGACTGCAGCAGAAACGGTTTTGCACGAAGCAGGAAGCAGACCTGCTGAAGAGAGTTTATGGTAGAGCTTTGACCACAGACCTTGATCATGTTTAGAAAGAGCTCTGCAGCGATTTTAATCAAAGGAATCCATCATCAACATCATGTAAAATAGAAGATTCCTCTTTTTAAATCTGTGTCTCCACATCACTGAGCGTGTTTGTGAATCGTGAAAGGCCTCTCGAGTGTCTCGTTTTCTCTATATGTTTGTCTGTCTGTGTGTGTATATTACATGGTTGTGTGTTATGTTGCAGACTATAAACGTGGGTTTGGAGGGAAGTATGGGGTAGAGGTGGAGAAGCAGGACCAGTGTGCCCTGGGCTATGAGCACAAGGAGAGCCTGGCCAAGCACGAGTCCCAGAAAGGCACAGATACTCCCTGAACACAACACCTTACCCCACCATTTCAGAACCCCCTCCTGCTCCTTACCCACCCTTCTCCAGAAAACAAAATCCGTGCTCCAAGCTTGATACTCTGTCCTTCACACCGTCCTCCTCATCCTCAGTAATGGCTGTTTTCTTTTAAGTCACAGACCCCTTCTGTCAGAAACCCCCACCCGTGCCACACCCTGCCACCTGTGCAGCACCAACCGATTTACAATGAGCACGTCTACATGCACGATGTAGACGTGCTCATTTTCAGCTCGTGCAAATTAGAAAAAAGGTGTTTTCTCACCTCTGGCAGCATCCTGCCATGCCGATGGTTCTGGCTTGAGACATCTGCTGCTGAGACGAACGCCAATATTTTTTCAGAAACCAAGTCTCAGTTAATCAAAATGATCTGATGGTCAACATTTAATATTGGTACTGTTTCTTTGGTAGAAAATGTAAAATAAAAGCTGAGGTTCAAAGTTCATCCTTGATCCTGGAAACACACCAGGAGGTCTATTTACTAGATTTGTTGATCATATCACATGATATTCATCAGCAGATGAGTTCAATAAAATGGAGGACTTCTCATGCATGTTAAAAAATAGCTAATAGATAGATGAATTGATGAAAAGTTTCAGTGGCAGACAAAACAGAAACTATCTACATGTTAGTTTTAGTTATTTGCTTGAATGAAATAGTGAGCACAGTTTGACCGTTTCCCGCTACAGACAGCTTTCGTTTTGGGCCAGGTGACGTCCGTCGGTATGCAGCTTAGTGTAAATATCCTACAAAACTACAACACGGGTTGGATGTAGAAATGCAGAGGTCTTCTTGTGGCATGGCCAGTTCCCACATTTATACAGCAGTATTTATCCTTCTACCCCCCCCACCCCACCCGATCCCTGCTGTTTCTACCGCTGCCATGATGCTGTTTGTTTCCTTATGCATGCTGCTGTACGGCCACAGTACGTTTTATCAAGGCCTCCTGCTGTGACCACACAGTCATGGCTGATGCTCAAAGCCTGAGAGCCAAGATGGCTGCTTGACCCCAACTGTTTGGCTTACATTACGACTCCCCCCTCAGCTCTTCTGCCGTCACTGTCTGCATTCAGTTTTTTGTTTCTCGTCTCTACAGGTTTGCATGAGCTCATCGGCCCGTCGTCTTGATCCCAACAGTTCTCTTTCCCAGTTCCTATGAAACCAACCACAGTCCGCTTCATCTGAACTGTAGCCGACCAGAGAAGCGCCCGATATGTCTCTAATAGTGTGCCATACTAAAGAATAATGAAAAGGCTAAACGGGACTAAATAGTCCTGTAGTTGTTTAAGGTCTGTTCTGGAAAACGAGTTCTGGTGAAGCCGACTGTGGTTGAGTCATTAATGTAAAACAAAGTGACTTTTACTTATCTGCTGTTTGTTACCAGATTATTCAAAAGGATTTGGAGGGAAATTTGGTGTCCAGAATGACCGGATGGATAAGGTAAGGAGTGTTTGTGTGGTTATTGTGTAGTAAGTGTACAGAGCTCAGTCTTACGTCTCTATCCCTGTGGTTCAGAGCGCAGGCTCTTTCGATGAGCTAGAGAAGCCGAGTCCATCTTACCAGAAAACCAAACCTGTGGAGGCTGGTAAGCATTCGTTAACGCCTGCTGTGTTAGAATCAGAAGTTTAGGCAGCGCGTCGACTCTTCATTTCTTCATTCTCCAATTTTCCACTCATCAGCTGGCAGCAACACGGGGAGCATCAAGGCCCGCTTCGAGAACATCGCCAAGCAGAAGGAGGAAGAAGACAAAAAGAGGGCAGAGGAGGAGCGAGCGCGTCGTCAGGCCAAGGAGAAGCAGGAGCAAGAGGAGGCTCGCCGTAAAATCGAACAGACGCCCAAGGCCCCCTCTCCTGTCCCTGCTGCAAGTCCCAGCCCGACTCCCCCAGTCCTGCCTGCTGCCGCCCCGACCCACCAGGTGAGTCATGGTTTTACGGGATATTTCTGTGGTGTGGGCTTAAAGTGCAACTTTTCAGGCAGAAGACAAAGAATTTAGACTTTATATTTTAGATATTACAAGGAATGGAAATGCTGCCACAGGTGAACTGGTTATGTGCTTAAAGTAGGTGGCGAGTACAGCCCCTTTCAGACAAGCGTGTTGACGGTGTTCAGTCTTCTCACTTAGAAAAGCGGCGATCATGACACAGCACACGTGTTAATAATGTAGAAAAGCCTGTCAACAAAGATGCAGGTTGTTGCCTTTAGTTTGTCAGTGGAATTTAAGTTAACCTCTTAGTGGCGGCAGGGTTAGGGTTGGTTAGTTAGGGGTAAGGTAGTAGTACAGTGAAGCTGTTTTTTTTTTACATGTAGCAGTACTTTACGCAGAAGATCTCACTTAAACAGAGTGTATGTTTGCCTTGTTAGAAGACAGAGGAACCGTCCTACGATGCTGCTGAGGAGAACGGAGAGCAGCTGTACGAGCCGGAGCCACTGAGCATCTATGCAGCGCAGGAGGACCAGGAACTCTACGAGACCCCCGTGGAGGCTCAAGCAGCAGGTGAAGTGTTGTTGGGGACTTTTGCCTGGATGTTGAACACAAACAGGCAAACATTTGTCGTTTATGCTTCACACGTAACTCCATCCGTCGATCCATCGTCAACCGCTTATCCTGCTTACAGGGTCGCGGGGGGCCGGAGCCAATCCCAGCTGACCACACACAACTCGTTAGGATTAATCACTTTTGATTGTTGAAATTTTCAAACAAGTGTCAGTTAATCATTTCAGCTGTTCACTAAGAAAGGTTTAATTTTGGAGAAAAACTTGATTGACAGATTTACAGTAGAGTAAAACTTTGATTGTCCACAAAGGTAGAAAATTCTTTGGTCCATCATGCAGTTCAGTTTATTATGTACAGCTAGCTAAATCTAATGTAGCGCAATACAACAGTCCTACAATTAAAACTACATTCATGAAGGCCTGGACTGAAGAACCAACCTTTCCTCAGCAACACTAACGCTATGAATACTCCAAGTAGTAAAATACAGGACACACAACTTTAAAAAAATCTGGAACCTATTTCTATACATCTTGGTGTTGAAATGAGCAGCTGCAGCGGCTGCTACGTATTCCTTCGGGGCAATTACGCCCTTCAAAAATGAGGTCCACAAAAGGTGCAATTCTCCTGAAGGAATACGTTCCACTGCGGATCCAAGACCTCGTTTTCATTTGGACCCAAAAATGTGAAAATGGGCCCTTTCAGAACAAATATTAAAATTTAGTCTCTTGAACAAGCCAATTACCTGAGAGATAAACGGCACCATATAAACGTAGCTTGGCAACCAGTCGGTCTGTAGTCTCTTTACTTGGACTAACAAACCGTCGTCCTTTTGCAGACGGCCAACAGTACGAGTACGGCGAGGACCTCGGGGTGACGGCGGTGGCTCTGTACGACTACCAAGCAGGTGAGACTGAAAGCTGTTGCAGCTGGGACACAAAATGAAACTGGCTCAGTCACCCCCGCATCTAGAAGATCAGAATGAGTGGATTTGCGTCTGGGAGCAAAGTAAATGAATGCATTGCTTTTACGTAGCGTTGAACGTTAACGTGGTCGGTAGCTTTCATTGTTGTATCTTTTTAGCCTTGAACAAAACTAGCTGACACAAACAGGAGCCCCTTTCAGACCTGCACCTCAGAGGCGGTCTGACGGCAGTCCAACATGTTGTTCACATGTACCTAAAAGTCATGACCAGTCTTGCTGTATTGGACCTGCAATGTTTCTATTATCAATTAATGTGCCAGTTGTTTCCTTGAGCAAAGAATAATTTGGTCTTTTAATAAAATGAGAAAATCTCCCACAGTGTCCAAAACAAAAGCAGCAAGTCTTTACATTTTAAATGATGGACTGAATTTGTGGCGCTCCTTCGTCATCGATCTGTCTCGTTTCAGCCGGCGACGACGAGATCTCCTTTGACCCCGATGACATCATCACCAACATCGAGATGATCGACGAGGGCTGGTGGCGAGGCGTGTGCAGAGGCGCCTACGGCCTTTTCCCAGCCAACTACGTGGAGGTTCGGCAATGACGACGCCCGCCGAGATGAGCCGCGTCCCTATCCTTGTGCAAGAAAAGAAAAGAGGAAGGAAACATTTTCAAATCCATGTTCCTTTCCGCTCTTTTGTCTCTTCACCTCATCGTAGTGCGAGACATCCTCAGGTCTCCTGGCAGGCTTTCTTTTGCTCTTTCTTTCCTTCTCCATCCCTCTACCTACCTGTCTCATTTTCAGATCCCTTTGTTGGTCTTCGTGCAGCAGAAGACAGGAAGGAGGGGTTCTCTCAGAATAACCAAGAGAATTTATAGCTCTGGGCTTAAAGAGGCACAAAGCTTTGCACTTCTGTCGTGTAATAGTTAAAAGCTACAAAATGCAGCGTGGCTGTTCAGGGCTCGAGGTGACTTAACCTCCTGCCTCACAGCCAGACGCTGCATTTTATTTCCTTCCAGATACAGTAGAGTTCTGCTCACAAGGTGTTGATCAAGTGTCGGTGCTTCTTCACACATCAGAGTCCCACCAAAGACCGAAGTAATGACAGCAATGAGTGTTGTGCGCAGGGCTCAGGGTGCTCACTGTTCAATGGAAGCAAGGAGCGGTTAAAAGTGGAAAAGCACCCTCCGCTTCGGATTATAATGATGGCTATATACTGTCCAGCACATCCAGTATGGACCAAAAAGCTGATAAACCCCTTTTGCTTCTTGGTCTGTGTGCGTAAATGTTGCAGTTTAAATTCCCCTCCCGATTGAAGCTGCGCTTGTTGATTTTTCAAAGGGAAACTAATACGAATATGTTCTTCTCCTTCTGAACACTTGCATCAGTTGTAAAGCTGACGTTTGATCACAGATGTCAAGACTTTTACCGCTGCTGTGGCCAATCTCAAGCTAAACAGAAACACTACAGCTCGTACATCATACTGGTTAATCACGCTTAGAATCGTGTACAGAGAGATGCGTTGAGAAATAAGAGATTTGAAGACATTTTTGTTCCCCGTCACTGTGTTTTTCTTTGGATGAGACTTGTGTATTTGTGTCTTGAATGCTCGGGGGGGTTCACGATATGTTATGCCGCTCTGCAGCACAGCTAACATTGCTCATTGTGACCAAACTGTGTGCGTGCTGACCTCGTGAGCGAGCGACCTTTCAAAATAAGTGATTTATCAGCACTGAGGGACGAGGCTTTGGTGTATTCTCCAAACACTAATTATTTCTATCAGACGGCAGGTCTGTGGATCGCAGTAGTGTAGCGTTCATTAAATTCATCTTCGGGGTTTTATAATAAAAAGTAATAAATAATAATAAAGTGACCTTTTCAAATGCATTATTTTTATCTGTACCTCTGTTTGCTTGCGTCACATCATTACCTGCGTGTTCTTTTTTTAGTTTCAATAAATAAACTGAATTTTAAGCTTGTTTGGGCTGCATTATTTTAATGTCCTCAACCCGTCAACATAGTCGCTCTAGAAAAACGTTTCTCTTGTTTTTTTTACTTTACATTAACATACTTTTTATTGACACTATTTGGCAAAAGGACTTGCAGTAATTAATATTAGAAATGAACACAAATCAGGGCGCTGCAATGACACGTTCAACATTTAAAAGACTAATACGGAGTAATGTGAGGAAAGTCCGTACCATTCACTTTATACTCCACTACATTTAGGGATGAAATATTGTACTTTTTCCTCCATTTTTCTGACAGTTAAGATTAATAATTCATCATCCCATATGTTTTTAGAGATTAAACTTCCCACAACTACATGCAGCAATTTAAATTAGCTCCACTTTGACAGGCTACAGGATTAAAATGCTGTTTACATGGTAATGCATCAGTACTAACCTCATAAAAAGAAAAAACAAATCACTCTGTAAAATTACTTCATAACAAGCAAGTCAAACTTTTACATGAGTAAATGTACAGAAATATTAGAAGCATCCAAAGAAAACGCATCTGAATCGAACTGAAAAGTAACTAGCTGTACAATATCATCCCTCTAAAAATATCGCAGAGTAGCATAAAATGGCAATACTCAAGTACTATATTGAGGTTGTCGTACTTTCCACCACTGTCATTCACATACAAAACCTGCGACGGGCTAAATAGCTCCACCTTGACCGACTACAACAGTAATATCATATATTCTGCCGTAACTTTTGATATGTTAAGTACATTTGCTGATAACACATCTGTACTTTACTTAAGTAAAAATATGGTCTGCTGACACTTTACCAGGTATTTTGTTCCCGATTGGCTCAATGGACTCATGCAGGTTTGTTATGTGACGTCCATCGGTGACTGTGGGGGAAAAGCCTCACCGTAGTGAAGAGTTGCTGTAGTGCAGTGGACTGATGAAGACTCCTGTCCTGGAACAGCAGCAGCTCCTCTTCCTGGTTCATGTCTGGTAAAGAAACAAAAAGCAAACAAATTCATAACTAAATTCACAGAAACAACTTTCATTACAAAAGACTAAAAAGTAATTTACCTACCGAGTGTGGGAGTCTGGATATGTTTAAGCTGATATCAATACCTCATTCAATTAAAATTCCGATAAAGATATATTGGCAATATCTGTCACCAGTATTTACATTTCTTGTAAATGAAAGAAGTGGGTGGGAGGGGACAACGGTGAGTTGCCCTCATACAAAGAACTTGTGTTATTCATCAGCTCACAGAAACGGACACAGATCTTTAAATCAGACAAACAACCTCTGTAGACAGTTTTACCCACTACTGTAATTATTTTATATGTTCCAATGTGTGTTTAGATTTTTTACTTTACTAATTTATTACATGCTTTTAATTCCACCTTTTTATTCTAACACTATTGTATATTTTAAATTTTATTTATGTTTGAATGTGTGTATTCCAGCGTTTTTTTGGATTTTCTACTTGCATTTTGATTTTATTATCGGAATATAGATTTTATTTGTTTACCTTGTAAAGCTGCATTTCATGTCTGTATAAATAAAGATGATGGTTATTATTTATTATTATTGTTGGGCCTGCCACACCTGTTCCAAGTTGTGAGGCGGTCACCCTGCTTATATCTGGGTCTGAGTGGAAAATGACACACGCACACACAAGTTAATTAGGTACACTTATCTAAAACTAATGTCTATTCAACTGTATGGTAATAATCCACTGAGGCGCTACACCTCTCTGTATTATATACAGTTCAACAGCACCACAAACATCCTCCAAACGACCTTACAGTTGACCAGCAAGCAAGGTGTACCTAATAAACCGACACCTGCCTGTATTTGTTAGCTGAACATTCATTAAAGGAAGAATCTGGATGCTGAAGTGTTTCTTACCGCAGAGCTCTGTCCCAAATCCATACTAACTTTAGAGCAGGCTGTTTTGATAGAAGAGATTTCAGCACGTTATCCAGGAGCCTACGTATCAAACACGTAAATCTGAACCCTGCATATAAGCATACTCCACGGGCTATTTGTTCTAGAATCTGTGTGGGCCCTCCTCACATGAGGGCCCCCCCAGTCCAACACCCCTGGTTACTGTACGCTGCTAGTGTAATAAGTTACTCTGTGAGGTGGTCGCCCCAGAGGAGAGGAAAGAGAGCCACACCGTTTCCTAAACGTCAGACTTTCATGTGAAGATGAAAACCATATTATCATCACCATCTGGTCACTGCCGTTCACATTCTCCCAGAGGCAAACTCAAAAAGTGCACTGCAGAATTATTTCATGGGTCCTCTGTATGTATACATGATGTCATCATATTCTAATAAACATTTAACCATCTGCTGAGTTCTGTGTGTGCAGCATGAAGAGAGTTGGCCTAACAATAAATCAATCAAATCAATCAACAACAGTGTTTTTACTCAACATAGTGACCATCCACAGGGGCCTCACAAAAATCTTTTGCCTTCTCTATGGGCCCCTCCCGGCGTCCACGGCTATTTGCTCTAGTATCTGTGTGGGCCCTCCTCACATGAGGGCCCGTATACTCAGTCCACTTATGAGTTTTTTTTCACTTTTCAGTCTGAACACACCACATTCAAAACGTGGGACAGATCAAGGACCCGAGCGCCCCCAGTACCGGGGGCCACAGAGAGCTTCATCCAGCTCCAGGTTAGTGAGTGCAACCAACTGACCTAAAACAAGACACCAAGCCACAAAACACAGTGTCTGCGTGCAGTCACACACACACACACACACACACACACACCTGATCTCTCTCTCACTTCACCCTGCAGTGTCCACACAGACCAAATCAACCCTGAGACTCCTCAGATCCCAGCAGTATCACTCACTGTGGGGCCAAAACTCACAATAGAAACCGTTGGAGGACAAAAACAACATATGTCGGCTACAGTTTATCATCATTTACAACTAGAAATTGCGTCTTACCTTTGCTGTTTTTGCAGGGTTAGTTGCATAAAAACCACTTGTATTTATTACTCCAATGCCGGGGCGCCATCTTGGACCAATTTCAGCCGGCTTCCGTTTATTTGCATCACCTGTCACAGGTGCTCCAATGATCCATTCAAGCACACGGCCTTTGTCGCCCTCTTGTGGCTGACTTGTAGTACTGACACAACAACGCACATCACTGTGGGAGCTTTTATTTTACGTTTATCTGCCTCTATTGTTCTTCGGTCACAGAGATACTAATCAATATTCATTATGTTTATTCATATTTCAATGTTTTGGGGAGATTTATGTTATTTGTAACATGGCTACATAGAAATAAAATGTCTCAGCAGGACCTGGAAAAACTTATCCATGCATTTATCTTCAGTCGGCTTGACTACTGTAACAGTGTCCTTACAGGCTCCCTAAGAAATCCATCAGACAGCTGCAGCTGATCCAGAACGCTGCTGCTCGAGTCCTCAATAAGACCAAAAAGGTGGATCACATCACTCCAGTTCTGAGGTCTTTACATTGGCTTCCTGCTGTTAGTTTATAGAGGAACTAAATGGTTTAGGGCCAAAATACATTTCTGATCTTCTGCTTCGTTACGAACCATCCAGACCTCTCAGGTCGTCTGGGATCAGGTCTGCTTTCTGTCCCCAGAGTCAAAACTAAACAAGGAGAAGCAGCGTTCAGTTATTATGCTCCGTATATCTGGAACAAACTCCCAGATAACTGCAGGTCTGCTGAAACTGTCAGTTCTTTTAAATCAAAACTGAAGACTTTTCTTTTTACCATTGCTTTTAATTAAATATTTAAGATATTTCTTTAACTAGTAGATTGATAATTTACACTGCACTGTAACTTTAACTGTCCTGTTTTCTTTTTCTGTGTTTTTAGCTTTTTATTATTTTCCATTTAACTCTTTTAACCCTGATTGCAACACTGTAACTTTTATTATATTTTATGGTGCTTTTAAACTTTTACATATTTCCCTGTTGCTTTTATGTTTTATGTAAAGCACTTTGAATTACCTTGCTGTTAAATTGTGCTATACAAATAAACTTGCCTTGCCTAAACTCTCAGTGAACAGTCAACGTATATCTTTAGAAACTGCATCAGAAATGTTTTTTAATGCCTTTTCATAAGTTACAAGTGTAGTCAAGGAGCAGGAGGATCAATTGCATTATTATCTACAGGATCTTGGTTGTAATGGTGATATTGCCTTTTAAATTTATATTTTATAGTAGGCGAGGATGAAAATCCTAGATTTTCCTTTATTTCATCTATTTACTCTGGATTTACTTACAATGCTTTCATATTCCCTAGCTTCACACCTATCAAAGGAGACCAGAAAGGTCTGGGCATAAAGTTTTCCTGTGCATAAATTAAAAAAAAAAATGTTATGTATAATGAATCTAGAATATATGAAAGTTTCACTTTGTGACTTAGATTAAAGAATCCCCGCAGATCCTTTTAGTTTCCAATGTCCAGGTTTTGAGATTTGTGCTCAAGTACCCCAATTAAATGGAGGTAAACAGGAATATATTAGAGCTCTCAGAGATGATCTTCTACTTACAAATGATGCATTACAAAACTGAAAATAAAAAGATGAAATTTTTTACCTTTTAAATTAAGAACGACTCAAGCTATTTCAAGACACACGAACTGCAAGAAACCTAAATATTAAGTCCCACTGACAGAGTATCAGTAGGAGCTCTGATTGGCCCCTGCAAACACAACAGCTGGCCAACCAGAGTTGCCACTCTGTCAGTGGGATTTGGTTTAACTTTAAAGTGAAAGATGTGTTAAAGTGTGCCACTTCAGAGATCCATCTTTAAAGTAAAGTAATAACGAAATGGAAACTGTAAATGTTAAGAGACAAATGAACTGTGAAACCGAATAAATCTAACGCGTCACTTCATTTTTAATAGTAATGTATTAAAATCCTAAAGACAGAATTTTAAATGTATTTTTATTCAGCCTTTTTCCTGTAAGGAAATACAAGTTAAATGATATTTGTTTTATAACGCATCATTATGCTCTCTTCGAACCACCCTGTATAAATAAAGGTTGAATGAATTGATGAAAGCATAATAAATATACACTTTTCACTCAGATACTCTTCTCTGTTCACCTAATTTAGTGATTTGTTCAAAAATGTTAAGAACTATAGCTTTTATTTTAATCCACACAAACGAGCGATCTTCATCCAGTGTCAATATGCTGACTCCAAACAGGCCTGCGCTGTAAAGACTGAGAGGGATACAACACTAGTGCAATATTATATTTATTTCTTACAGTGAAATTTGGTTGCCATACAAGAAGTCTTGAGGATTTGAGGGGGCAGGGGGGGGAAGGAAGAGTGCAGTTACAGGAAAATTCTCTCTCTTTTCATTTCAGTAATTAGTTGACTCTATGATGATTTTTAGTAGCACAAAATTACAGCAACATAGAAAACATGAACACAAGTCTTTGCACAAATTACCGAAAACATCTTAGCCTCTATGAAGACTTAATCAAAGAATAAAAATCTATTAATGAAAAAAAAATATTAAGAAAGAAAGAAAAAAAAAGAAAAAGAAACAGTTACCCAAATGTTGGACAATGATAAAGGTAGGAGCAGTGTTTTGAAGGGGAGTGGAAGTGGGTTAGTGAGCCATGCCCGTCCTAAACATGGCCTGGTGATGCTCTTTAAAGATTTCCTACTACATCTACTCAGCTCTACATTTCCACAGAGAAAAGTGCGCAGTGACCTGTTGATCCACATTAAGGAATCAGCAGCCACCGCTGATCTTCTAGGTGGATTTATGTATGTTTACATATATATAGGTTTCATATAGTTTCCTACCAAGATGGCCTGCGGTTATACAGATATATATTTTTTTTAAATTTACAGATTTTATTCTTTTTATACACACACTCTAGACTCAGGGATTTCAGATGAGAGAAGTCTAGTCAGGCAGATGGTGGTCGTCAGAAGATATCTGGGGTTTGTGGTCACTTGATTGACCAAAATATCTTACTTCTGCAGTAGAGAGTGTCTCTACTTAGGCAACATTAAAACAAGTGAGCGCATCATGAAATGCAACTTTAAAATGGGAAAATAAATAATTTTAACACAACCAAGGAGATTCATTCAGAATAAATATTGCTTCTTACATAACCCATAAGTCTAATGATATCCACGTTTTTATCGATGTAGTATTTCTGTTTTTGGCAATCTGCGCGTCAGTGTTTTGTTCAGATAACCTCTATAAAATTTCATAGAACTCTATACAAATCTTTAAAAATACTGTGCTTTTCGACCTCCTCCTCCTCCTCCGACACTTCGCTGTTTGTTTTTAAAATAAGTTACACGTTTCAAACAGGATTATAGCAGCATTGTCCCGTGCCAGCCTCCGTACGGCTAATGTTCACAGAACACAGAGCTTGTGTAGGTTTCATTTCGTCTCCTCGAAAGCTGCACCTACATGAAGCTGCGGAGTGTGATATGAAACCAAATAAGGGTGAACTTCTAAAACGATATATATTTCAAGACGCTGGGTTACTGTCGAGCACATATCAAACCACACGTGAGGTGTGCGCTGAAAGAATCTACTTTGAGATAAAAACACAAGGTCTTATTCTTTAGAGAGCGATTCAACCGACAGCGGGGCAGGTGGTGGAGGAGAGGGGACAGTGAGCTATTTAAGGCATCCTCTGCAGGATGATGGGGCGGGTAAGACCACTGCGTTGGTCCTCAGGTCAGCTCTGGCAACTATAAATCAACCTTCATATAATTTCTTCTTTTACTCTAAACCTTTTAATAGAGCTACACATATAATCATATAGACATTTTTATCCTGTTAAACACTCTTATATACACACACACACACACACACACACACATTTCAACACATACTGTACTTCTACTTCTCACCAGCCTATAATCATTGCTAGCAGACACACATACATTTCCAGCTTTATAAATGCTGATTTAGTTTTTAATTGGACCCTTATAACAAAGTTTAAATCTGGTCTCTACTGCTGGAGCTGCAGTGAGGCCGGAGTCGAGTTCCAGAGACTGAAGTTCATCTGCAACAGATCAGAACTGGTTCTATCCCTTTCTAATCTCACAGGGCTCACGCTGATGAACATCTGCCAGCTTTGTCAGGTTATTCTCTGGTTATTTATTACTTTTTTTTGCACAGTGGTCAGAGGGCAGGACAAGGCATGTGGACTTAACGTGAACACGTAATTCAACAATAAACCCTGAAGCCACAGATTCCCCCATCTGTTCTTAAAGCCAACGCTTCGGCGAGATTTCATGTCATCTGGCTGAAGTCGCCCTACAAAGCATTAACCTGCTGATCCGCACAATTATGAGACAAGCTCTTGTTTGTCTTCAAAGACCTATTCTGCAGCGGCCGCCAGCGTCAGTCTGCAAGAGCTTCGTTAACGCAGTGTTGCGTGTCCAGCCTGAAAACACACTAACACAGGCTGTTTCCATCTAAAAGAGTTTGACTCTGTGTTCCCAATCACAGAATTGTACCTCTGAAAGAGCTAAAATAAATTCAATAATAATGCATTTTATTTATAGGCGCCTTTCTGAACACTCAAGGTCAGCTGTTCCCGTTTGGCATGCAGTATGATTGGATTTGAGCTCGAGTTATCTTGACGCTAGCAAGTCTTTTAATCACTTCGCTCTTTTTTTATTTGATTAACAACAAAGAACAATGTACAAAATGTTCAGGTAGTCATTTAACTAAATAGAAAATACGTCATTTCTCTGGTAAAACTTGAGTTTTAGCTCTTTAAACATCAACCTGTGAGTCTTAGTTCTTAAATACTAGGTTGTTCATAATTCTGTTATTTAAAATAGGTGAAAACTAAAAAAACGGCTCCAAAAGGACTTGACACTTGATTTAAATTTAGTAAAATGCTATCAAGAAATAACTAATAATTTTCTTGCTGATGGTTTGATTGAAATCACTCATGTAAATGTGGAGCCAGGAGACGATTAGTTTAGCTTAGCATTAAGACAGGAAACAGGAGAAAACAGCTCGGCTGTCCAAAGTTTAAATGAGTACAGCCATGATAAGGCTCTGTGGTGCTTTGAGCTAAAAGCTAACATGTTTAGCAGGTAAACTTACCTGGCTCACCGTCTTAGTTTAGCGTTTAGTTTAACATGTGCTAATCAGCACTAAACACAAAGCACAGCTGAGGCTGATGGGAATGTTTAACAGATATTTTGTTATAAAGACAAACTGAAATGTTGACCTGGTGATGGCACTAGAAGAAGTTAAAGGATGGTTAGGAAAGTTATTACATTTCATTCTGAGGGGGACACAAGAGTCAAATTTCATGGCAATCTATAAATACATGCTTTTCACTCAAGACCTCATGGAGGGGTCACCAGGGGCCATTGGGTTTTATCCTCTGGGGACCGTACAATATTTTAAAGCAGTCTTTAAATAGCTGTTGAGATACTTCAGTCTGGAACGAAGTGGTGGACCGATCGACTGAACAGTCCTCCATAGTGTCATGCTAGCGTGGCTAAAACCTGCTAATGCCTCTGCAAGCTCCCTAACCAAGAGATGAGAAACTTTTAAAGCTGCTGGTAGGCAGACTTTGTTCTTAAACTTTGTGCAGACTCAGGCTAGCTGTTTTCCCCCGCCTCCAATCTTTATGCTAAGCTACTTGTGTTGGCGCTCCAGCATCACATTTAGTGTGCAGACACGGGAGTCTTCTCATCTTACTCAAAGCAGGAAAGCCTAAAAGTGTGTTTCCCCAAACGTTGAACTTTAAACATACCTTGAAATGGTCTCTCTAAAAAAGCTCAAGTTCTACCACATGTTAGAGACATTAGCATTACCGCGGGGCCGCATGAAGCGTAGACCTGCTAATGGTGGAGGGAGATCTGACAGAATGAAGAAATTAAAGTACAAAAGTAAAGAACAGCTCTAGTTTCCCAATAGCTAAACTGGCCTTAATGATATTTTGGGTCAACCACTGGCACACGCACACGCACACGCACACGCACACGCACACGCACACAGCACTAGAAGGAAAAGCCCGGAGAGACACGGACGCCCTTTGCGGGCAGACAAGCTGATAAAATCATTTCAAGGTGAGAATTTTTCTGGTCCAACGTTTGTCTGTCCGTGTTGCATCTCACGTCCTCGCCTCGGCTTTCCTCGTATGACGAGGTGGGTCACCGGGCGGGTGTAGACTGGCGAGGGGCATTGGGGCCCCTGCTACAGCAGCGCTCCTCCTCCGGTGACCGCCTCTCTCCACGCACTGCTCTCTCTCAGGAGAAGAAGGCCATCGCAGTATCGGTGTGTAGACATGCTTAGGGTGTGTGCGTCTGTGACGACAGTGTGTCTTCTCATTTGTCGGTGTGTGACACTGTGCATAAAGTGTGTGTTTATGTCTGGATGTGCACGGACATGAGATACGCTTTAGTATTTGTTTTAACATGTCAGCTCACGTTCTTATTTTGACACAAACAGGTGAAAAGCAAAAAATGGAAGTCTATCTCAAATTTTTCTCTACAACCTTAGATGCACCCAGAAATATAACTCCGGTAGGACTCTAGTGAAGAAATATTATTCTCTGAACAAACTCTAGCAAAGATAGAAAAGGAGCAACGACCAGCTCAGCTGGCTTTTCATGCACCCACACCAGGGTGTATGGAAAAAGTCTTTAGTATTCCAAAGCAGTTGGGTGAGCACAAGTCTTTATGTGAAATAAACTTCCAGACAAGTATTTTTCTCGGTGTTTGAGTACACGCTATACCAGAGTTTTCCGTTTTCTTTTGTTGTCCTTCATACTGGCCTCCTCTGCTTTCTCTCCTTGATGTGACATAGCAGCTAATCTCTTCTCTCTCCCCCTGCAGTTCCGCCCGGCATCCCATGATCCCCTGATGCTCGGGGCGGTGGGAAGGAGGAAGAGGGCGGACGAGACCGGAGCGCTGAGATGAGGGCGACGGAGGATGAGAGAGGACAAAAACAGCAAGAGGCAGCATCAGCTTGGACAAAACTTCTACCCAGTTCCACGACTTGAGATTATGTCTGATGAAGAGATTGGTAAAAGTGATCGGTAACACCTCCCTCTCCTCGGCTCTGACTCCGCACGTCACCACCCCGTCTCCTCGGGGCTTATCTGTCCTGCAGCAGCTTGAGGGCCCTCTCGATGTTCATGCGGTGGCCCACCCTCGTCACGCCCAGGTCTATCAGGTCCTCTTTTTGCAGCGAGGGCAGGTGGGCGCCCTCTATCTCATTGTCCAGGAAAGCGTCCCTGTGCTCCCCCAGGTTGAGGCTCTCCAGCCAGTCCGCCACGTCGTGTTTGCTCCAAAGCTCCATGGGTTTGGAGGCGAAGGGCTTGCCCGAGGCCGCCACCGCCTGCATCAGAGTGAGCGGCGATGGGGAGCGTGAGCTCCCGCTGCCGCCGCACGAAGAGCTCAGGCTGTAACCACCGCCGCTGCCCATGGGCGGCGTGGGAAGACCAAAGACGTCGGTGAGGGTGGGCGACACAGAGGGCGGGAGCGAGGAGCATGGGGTGAGGGAGGAGGCGGAGTCTGGCGGGCTGCAGGGGTGCATCTGGGATGGAAGGCTGCTGGGAGGGGTGGAGGCGAGGGCAGCAGCGGCGGCAGCGTTGTTACGCATTCCTGAGTCATCTGCGGGAGGCCTGAGAGGGGGAGAGAGGAGACGACAGGTTAGTCCAGGTTAGAAAGAACTGCTGCTGCTGCTGGTAGACAAGCAGAAAGTGACCAGCGCTGGGTTTTCTTCTAAATAATGTACAACCCGAGGTGATCTTAAAGCACTGGGTGGCTGCTTTCGACCACATGACCACTGGATACAATAGAAATTGTAACATATTGAATATAGATGTTGGTTTCAATTCATCACTTGCAGAAACTTTCATTTTGCTTGCAAGAGGTAATTATCTTGAGAAGCACAACCAGCTGGTGGCATTTTATCGTTAGCAAACGGTTGCCTGTTTACACGTCCAGCAGACACAGAGCAACATTAACATTCATTGGATTGTTTCTGTCCACCCAATGAATCCATCCCAGTCCGACATCCACTCTTCTATTAGTTCTGATTTTAAGGGTGCTAAAATGCTGAGTCAGGTGATCCTTCTACGTGGTTTGTCACTATGGACGGTCCTTTTTATATTACACACAGTCAAAATAGTGATTAGAGCAGCTTTAAAGCTGCCGTGTCATCGTGGGTTGGTCATGCGAGCAGGAACTATTTGAAAACTCTCTTGTTTGTGTGTTCAACGGAGCTCTGTCATCTGAGAAAAACTGCATGCACTTTTATTTAATTATTCATTTACGCTATTGTAAGGGATGATGGAGGGGAGGGTGAAGGAGTGGTAGGGAATGTTAAGACAAATGTGAAAATTATACAAGCTTAATAGTTCCTTACAAAAGGAAAAGGTCACCGTTTGGCAGCTGACTTTATTTCCCACTGGCACTTTAGTGCACCAAGAGTTGATTTTCACAACAACCCGTCCTGACCTGAAACCAACAGCTGCCAGGAAGGTAGGAAGTAGGGGTATGACGAGATCTCCCCATATCAAAACGTGACAATATTTCTCATCAAGGTATAAATGTGTCTCTCATGATGTCAGCGTGACGGAGTGAGAGGGTGAAATCAGCATAGAAGATGCCCCCGCCACTTTTAAATTGATTGTGGGGCAGCATTTTGGTTACCAGGTGGAAACAAACAGCGACACAGTGACAGAGTCGAACAATATGTAAGCAACATTTCTAATAACAGAACATTTTTCCAGGCATATATTTCGTCACTGAAGATTTCTCGTGAACCCAATATCGTGTATCGTCTCGTCTCATGGGGGAAGTATATTGTCGCACCCCAAGCAGGAAGTCATTTTAAACACACATTTTATTTTGAATAATATGGGATCATTTTAAAAACTGGCTGGCAGTGATGTAAAGTTCACGAGATGTGTAACAAAATGCTAAAAGTATGGTAGACTGGAGTTGTGATGGAGGCGTTTTTGTTTATTTATCCAGAGAGTTGTTCATCAAACTCAAGCCACAAGCCACCTTCCTCGGATAACTATGACCTGGATGACTGAGAACCTTCACATGACGTTAAGCCACAGATCACATGCCATTATTCGAAGGCTTTAATAATGTCATGCTGCGAAAACAACAGTAGGTGGCATCATTTGCAAAACTATTACCAAGCAGCAGCAGCTGATGTAGAAGAAGCCCTTTCTTTTTGTTTCTATATGTGAAGATACTTGGCCTTTATCATAATAATTTGATTAACATAATACTTTTCTTCTTAATGTTGTAAACGCTAATATTCCTGTTGCTTTAATCAGCTATCAAGTGCAGGCTTCTCTCTAAATAACAGTGATTACGTGTTTAGGTTATTAATGGAAAAATGAAAACGATCTTCCCACACTCAGTTGGACATTGAATTGAAAGTCAAAGGCTTGATCTTCTTTGCTGACATGTAATGATTTGAAAGAGTGTTGCTTTGTACCGGTTCAGTGTAAACTGCTCGCTGTTCGTTACATCCATGTGAAGTGATTACTGTAGCAGTGGAGGCCTCCAGGTTCAGAGCAAGATGCTGCATGCCGAGTATCCAGCAGCCAGAGGGAAACCTGCAGCGTTCAGTCCCCCCACTAACCTTTTTTTTAGTCTTTACATTATGAGAGGGAACACAAGAGAATATTGGAGTAACCATTTTACCTCAGAGACGTTTACATAATCAACGAAGAAGCATTACTTATTTTATCAAATAAAAAAAGAAATGACACTTGTTCTTTTAGAAGTGTGTTTTCCAAACGCATTTTTATTGACTTCAATTCTTTACTACGTGTAAATATGTGAATGAGTGTTATTTTTGCCACTCTTGTCTGTTCAGCTCAGACGCTGTGTGAGGTTTTCTCTCCCTAACCTGATCTTCAGTCCACATTCATACAGAATTTTTTTTGTCTACGGTCTATGACCTGTCACTGTCTAAACTGAAGTAAAAGGACGGGTTTATTAATGTGGGCTTCACAAAAGCAATTCAGAATGGAGAGGAGATGCTTCAAAGTGCTCAGTAATGGTTAAAAGTAATTAAAATGAATCAATTGGACAGGTATCTCCAAATGAAACATTCACTGTGTTTGGGAAAGTCCAATTTATTTTATTATTATTTTATTTATTTATTTTTTTTTGCAAAGAAGAATCCTTCAAGTTGTGTTGATTCAGTACGGCACAACATACTTGTGAGAATCTGGTGTCCCGACTCTAGCCCACCTGAAAAACCAATTCAGAAGCAGACTAAATGCTCAGCATTACCCCAGAATGGCACTTCTAAAAAACTGAGCCCAGAGTAAAGATCAGCTCGTTGAAAACTTCAACCAGCCACGTTCTTCTCATCAAAATCAGGTCGTGTCAAAAGACATGTTGGTGATGATGGGAGGGGAAAAGACAATGAGAGTAGAGAAAGGAGCGGGACGCAGAAATTGTTTACCCTACACTTTATATACATGTTTTTTTGCCCTTTGTCCGTAGTTTGTAATTGTAGATGTATTTTTGTAAATCTGGGTCCCAGGCAGACACCAGATTTCTCTTTTGGGTCTTGAGCTAAAAAAGTTTGGGAATTTTGAATATTGAAGAGTTTTAAGGAGTAAACGATGGGAAGCATTGATACTTTATGACATTATGGCTTTTGAGGAATAACTTAACACAACTTTTTGAACACTTTGTAAAGAGTAAGTAAATTATGTGTACGGTTACTGTCCTCAGTCTGTAGTGTTCATTAGAACCGCTGTCATTTGCCCTTGTTGCAAACTGTTCACCGCTGCACGGCATCGCAAGATAAAGCAATTGGAATTGGAATTGTGAGATGATTAATGGCTCAGGAAAAAAAGATATATAATGTTCTGCTACTCAAATTCTTATACACACATACAAGTATTATTACTATTAAAACCCGCAGTGAGCCTCACTGCTGCACTGGGTGACATGTTCCTTTAACACCATGAACACACTGTCTGTAGTTCATTCTGACTCAGCGCCACACACACCGTCCTGATGCCCTAAATACTCACTAAACACCACATGTGGATTCATCCGCCGCTGAAAATAGTTCCCAACAACTGCACTATTTCCTCCTGTTTGAGTAACGTTTAGTTAGCAGCTGTTTTAGGAAATTACTGAGCCTGAAAAAAATATTAATATTAATATTTACGTCTTCAGTGGGAACCGATGAGCCACAGACAGGAAGTCAGAAAGTTTAGAGAGACAAACTTACACATTGTTTGTTTTGGCCTTTTCTTGGGATTTTCTGATAATAAGAATAATATGGAATAATGACTTCTATACAGGAGGGTTGAACATCAAAGTAGATGAATGGAAAATATGTATTTTGAGAACATAAAAACGTAGTTTTACAGATCAGAGCAGCCGTTTTTTATGACATGAACAGAGAGACAGTGCTGCAAACAAAAAACAAGTCCCACCACGACAAGCACAAACACAGAATCGTGTCGGTATTTTGTGTGTGTGTGCATTAGTGAGTAAGTGACAGTAAGTGACGTCACTCTCACATTACCTTCTGTAATAGATGTGTTAAGATTTGGAGCAGTGACACACAAGGATACCCCCGCACCAGAACACACGCACACACACACCAATCCATGCAGAATGATCAAATCATCTTTCAACTTCCCCCAGGGATTTCATTCCTGTTGACTTTCCTCCTAACAAATTGATTGAACACAAAAATGGTTCTAATGCCAAGAGCAGAAAACAGGCCAAATCTGACCTCTATACTCTCAAATTGACTTTTTCCACCAATTGCTACATGTAACCTAGATATCGCTCTTTCCTACTTGTAACATATGGAAAAGCCAGAGGGGAAGTGAAGGGGACTAAGAGGGTCACTCTGCCAAAATGGAACTGGGCCATCGTGAAAGTGCTGCCTTCACCATGCCCCGCCGCTCTGTGAATTCACTTACAGTCTTCACTTCAACACCAGCTTCTCCACAGGAAGTCGTGTTGCACGGATGAGATGGAGACGTGTGATGTAGGAACACACACATAAACACATACATGAGATTAAAGAAAAGGGGAATGCATGAAAAAGCATAGCATCTTTAGGAAGAAGATAAGTCTGCCTTCTGTTTTCAAACCACCAATCAACATTCACTTCTATTCTCCTGCCGCCGGGTCACAACATTTTAATTTTACTGGACGACTACGCTCCCACTCGGATTCAAAACAACAGCACAGATGCTTAAAAATACTTAACCTGAGATCTGTCAAGCACTGCTCCATCTGGTATCCTGGCATTCTATCGTCTATTAAACACTTTTTGTTACAGGAGTTAAATTGATGTGAAAAGTATGTAATTGCCTATTAGACTAATTAGCACAGTGCCTCGTTTAGCTTCTCTGACCTTATTACCATTTCTTGCAGCTACCAAGAGTCACGTATAACAAAAAGAGGACGGTGTTATGCTATGAATTTCTCTCAGGCGGCCGACAGCAAACCAGATTATTTGTGCATATATATTTTTGTTGACTGCAAACAGTGTTTACACACGTTTTTATTGGCACAGACATCACCTCATGTAAACAGCATCACTCATGTCCACAAGATCCCGGCAGTAATCCAAACAGTCATCATTTATTCTGCCACAACTATTCAGTGGCACGTCGCGCCTATAACGGCATTAGAAAACTAAAGAGAGCTCGATGCTACAGGTACAGCAGTACTTTCACCCGTTTAATCCCAAATGTTTCCTAGCAATTTGAGTACATGCATTTTAGTCCTTAGACCTCCCTAACACACAGCTTTTATGCCCTTTTTGATTTTATGTTGGTTAAGTTATGGGAATATTAGGTTTTATACTCGGTCACAGTAGTGACCGGTGGGAATTCTTCACTTAGATCTATTTACACATTTAAGCTTAAAATAACACGTTACTGCAAACCCCCCCCCCCCCATTCATTCCAGTGTCATTATGTTGCTTAACAGTGTTTTCCTTTTCAAATTAAAAACTAACCCTAGTCATTTACAAAACCATCAAATTGCAGAAGTAACTGAGTCACCTAATCGTGACTAACGTCATTGCCAGACGATGATTTGGGTTTATCATCCAGCAAGTTTGAGAAAAAACAAACTCATTTTCATTTCAAAAAGATTCAGCATGTCAGAGGTGAAACGCCTCTGGAGCAACTAGGGGTTAAGTGTCCAGCTCAGGAAATCTCCCACACCAAAGGCAGGTGTCTTAGCCACTGCTCCGCCGCCACCCCTCTATTGACATCTCAAACCAAATGGCTCTCATGATCATCTGCATCCTCCTCTAGATAGTTTAGCTCTACATTACCATTCAATAGTCTATCTGAGGCATTACTATCACAGTCTGTTTCAAATGCCACTTATTCAGGTGTAGGAATGCCCATGATGCTGCACTAGGAGGTCCAACACATCTGATAGTTTTAAAATGTGTGAAAATAAAGAAATGTTAACTAGGATAACATCTTTTCGGTTGAAGCACTGTATTATGCTACCGGTCACAAATTTACACCTCTTACGAGCAAAATATACACGCAGGAGTATAATTCTCAAAATATATCAGTAGTAAAGCCTTAAAAGAATATATGTAGAAAATATGATAATTCAGTTTATTAAGGTGTTTTACTAACTACTTTTTGTAATAGTCTGAGGAGGACATCTTCCAGATGTGCAAGCAGGAAGTAAACTACTCTGGTCATGTGTCCTTTCATACCAGACACATGATACTGATCCATTTTAATCAAAACGATCAATTTTTTTCATTTAAAAGTTGAATTTCTTGCCTAAAGCCCACAACACAAAATTTAGAGCTTCAGATATGAAATAAAAAGACGCGGCCCCAATTGTAACTGGTGGGATTAAACGGGTTAAGCTAAATGCTAACACGCTCACGGTGACGATGCTAACATGCTGATGTTTAGCAGATAATATTTACCATTATCACCATTGTTTAGTTTGTTAGCATTTGTTAATTAACATGAAAGTCAGAGATGATGGAAGTTTTGCAGGTATTTCACAACTCTTAGTTAAGAAAATTTGACCCAATGATGGAACAAATAACTCACTCTGTGGGGAACACGAATGTCTGAACCAAATGTTGTGACATCTACTAGTCACCAGTAGATGAAAAGTCAGGGGATCATTTAAAGTCTGCAGACTTCTTTCACGGGAAATGTAAATGCCTACACATAATTGAACGACAATCCATCTAATAGCTGTTGAGATATTTCAGTCTGGATGTGGTGGATCTAAAGCCACGTCACTTATAACTTGAGAAGCCAAAAGGAAACCTTAGTTGAGAACAGGACAAAACGAAAAACTCATGTTTCACTTTTAAATCTGGATTTTGTAGAAAGATGTACATTAAAAGGCTCATTCCACAGTCCTCTTGTTCGTGTTGTGTGTTAACTTTACTGCTTTTGTCTGTTTTACATATCTGAATATCTCTTAAGGATTTGGACTGTTTGTCGGACTAAACAAGCAATTTGAAGACATCACACCTTGAGTTCTGGGAAACCTGAGATTTTTCACTATTTTCAGTCGTTTTAAAGACTAAATGATCTATCAAAGATATAACCAACTCATTAATCATTAATGAAAATAATTGCTCCTTGCAGCAATAATTTAGCATAAAAGAAAAGTCCTCACATAGATCTGAGTTGTGTACTGTGGAAGTTACCCCCCCCCCCCCCCC
>NC_060169.1:1245179-1261917 GCF_021292245.1 Micropterus dolomieu | reverse complement strand
CATTCCCCCCCCCCCCCCCCCAAATAAACATAAGTAATATTAACACGTGGCCCTCACTGGGCTTCATTTCAGCGCAGTAACAACACTCGCTCTCTGTCAGCTGAGCAGGATGAGAGGAAAGTGATGCAGTGCTATTGATATCTGTGGTGGGAGACCTCACCTTCAACACGCCCACACATCCCATGACTCCCTGCTTCTTTCTAGCACACACCAGCTCACGCATACAGGGTCACACTCTTTGGCATGCATGCACACGCTGCCTTTATTTATAGAAAGCTTGAGATTGACTCGGCTGTGCTGGCTTACATAACGGTGGCCTACTAAAGCAGCGCGGCACGTGACCTGCGAGATGATGTTGAACTCTACTGAGGGTTAGGCCTGCCATCCTCTTGCTCCATCTCTCTCACACGCACACAAGTACAAACGCACACCCCTCCCCCCGACTCAGACTGACATCACTGCGGGCCTCAAGGCTGCTCTCATCAGCCGGTTGCTAGGCAACCCTTTCGTCCACAGGCACAACCAACGCACATTTAATCTGGGAGCCTAAGAGACAGGAAGAAAAAAGAAAAAAGAAAAAAAAAGAAAGAAAGAAGCGAGTCCACAAATGTCCAAAGAAAATCTAAAATATTCCCATTGGTGCTGGGTCCGATCCTGACATACTGAGGAAGACTATGCAGGAGACTGTGCGCAGGAGCAGGAGAGCAAAGGATGGAGGGAGAGAGAGAACGAGAGGGAGAGCATGTGTGAATCTAGGCCATCTTCTGTGCATCTCTGTTGCCATCTGTTTGATGGTTTCAGGAGCAGGACCACCTTTACCCTTTTTCGCAGGCCTCTTCATATGTCGAGGTGTTCCCTATCTTCACATCTCTAGCTGCCTACAACCTTATCTTCTGCCGCTGCGCCCGGCGACCCTCCCCACAAGACTAAGTAGTGCGACACGAAAACCCCCTCTGAGCACCGAGGCAGATAATCGGACACCCTGGTGGCAAACAAGTGAGTGGGGTTTAAACTCCATCTGACATGACAAACACACACAAACCCCTCAGGGCAACAATCAGAAAGACCAGATTACAAGTAATTGACTGATTTAAGCAGGATGACAAGCGCCGCTTTAGGAATGAGGGTTGAATGCTGCACTCACATCGGGGTATGATGACATCTGGTAGTTTGATCCCATAGTGAAGCAGTTACTGAACTGAATCACGCTAATCAGACCAAACTACACACAGTTATAAAAAGGACACATGAGATTTTGTCAGTCTGGTAAAGTATGAAAAAGTTCCCAAAACAGAGCTGTTTTTTAAAGCCTATAATACAAAATACAGCAACTACAGACCTGTAATTTACATTCACTTTAGAGTCTCAATCTATGATGGGTTTCACCTTTAATATGGGTTAGGGTTACTTGGGAATATTAAAATAGTAAACCAAGTTGGAGATTTCTACACCAACCTTATGCAGGGAGTAGGGCTGGACAATATGGCCAAAAATGTTTTCACAATAAAAAGTTATCACGATAAGGATCAAATCGTTATTTCTTTCGAGTTTAAAGGCTGATTTTTGCCCTCTGAGTGAAAGCTGAAGAAACCTGATACCTGTTAATAACTCTTATGGTCAACACTTGAAGCCAAACAGTGGATTACTTAACAAATCTGAGGTAGAACATTTGTTATATTGTTATTGAAAAAAATATTGTGATAATATTGTCGCCTCACAGCAAGAAGGTCGTGGGTTTGCGGGTTCTCTCCAGGTGCTCCGGCTTCCTCCCACCATCCAAAGACATGCGGACTAGGTTGATTGGTGGCTCTAAATTGTCCTTAGGTGTGAACGTGAGGTGTGAGTGGTTTTCTGTCTATGTGTGGCCCTGCGATGGACTGGCGACCTGTCCGGGGTGTACTCCGCCTTTCGCCCAATGTCAGCTGGGATTGATCCAGCCCCCCCCGCAACCCTGTATGCAGGATAAGCGGTTGACGATGGATGGATGGATTGTTATTGTTTTATTGTCCAGCCCTAGCAGGCAGCAACTCAAACCACAAATTGAAATTTGTCATTGGGAAATTAAACCACCATCCACTACAGCAATTTCAGGTATATTCGTCAGGAGACATTTGATCACAGAAGCATCAATTAAAATGTTATGGATTGATTATACCCCATTTACACTCAATTCATGTGTCTTGGGCAGATCGAACGACTTTCTGATATCGACATAAGCCAAGTAAAGTCATCTATAAAGTGTTAGAGACGCTTTCTAGCCAGATATTGAAAGGTGTGCTGCATCTCTCCCAAGATGTAGATGTGCATTTTACTCTTCCCAAGTGTAACTATGTCCGTAAGCTGTCTGTGGAATTAACCTCCACAGGGTCTTTAGTGGTATGATAATGGCTGCTTAAGTGACGTTAAACTGAAATTAGCCATCTTTCTCCCTCATTATTACTTCTTCTTTTGTTGTGTGTGTTATGTGTATATATAGAGCACTGACTTAGTTTTTTTATGTGTTGGCACATTCTTACACAATTCAAGAGGCCAAGTGGGAAAAACTGGGACCTAAAACTAATCCAACACACCCCTCTTGTAAGTGTCTGACGTAAAAGATTTTTCCTAATTTGCATCTCATAATTGCAATAAATCTGACATAAGTCACATGACCTTAAAATAGCAACAAAAAGTGCATAAATGTGTGCTTTCTAGAAGTCATAAGAAGCCCCGCTGTGCAAAACAATTATCTCAGTACAGGAAATCATTGCAAATGCATGGCTTGGGGGGAATAAACCGTTTACTTTGAGCTGCTGCCAGCTTCCTGCACCCGATACCTTAGCATCATAAAGCTACTAACAGCACAAAGAGACAACCAGATAACTCTTTACTTTATGGGGAAAGCAACTTTTTCAGCAAAATGGCAGAACAAGAGACACTTAAGATGCCTATGGTCACAGATTAAACATAATGACGTGTTAAAAGTCATTAACGAAGCTAATGCTTTATGCATTGTGTATCATTTATTCTGCATTTAGTTCTTTGCCAAAACTCATATCTGAACAAATGGCGGCATCCAGTATTATCTTAAATGCTGAAAAGAGATAAAGTAGTTTCCATTTTCCCTCCCTAGTATGAAAAGTTCCACGTTCACAAGAATGTGTCAACATACAGGCAGGCAGGCAGGCACTAACATGACAACTTCATTTCCTAAAAACCATGTAGCCTGGTGAACACATAAAAGTGAAAACCGGGCTTCGTTGTGACTTGATAGCAGCTGATAGAACCTACCTGTGAAGATGGGAGACACAGAGGGCATGAAGAAAGTGAAGGAACTACAGGAGACTGGAGAAAATGGAGATGAAGATGGAGAGGCGTGAGCTGAAAATGAAATGTGTACAAGGTGTAAAGGTCAACAGACATGACTTTGAACTGCAGAGGATGTAAATGAGGATAACATGATAGTATGTGGTGTGAAGGAGGGTACACAAGGCTGCACCTAAGCAGCTGGTGGGCATCTCACTGTAATTACCACAAATGGACGTCACTGTGTTGATCTAACAGTGTTTATTAGATCAGAAGGCACAAACTCCCAGAGGAATCAACTCTTTCCCTCTGCTCTCTACACCTCTCTGCTGAGCGATGGGACCATTCATACAAAATGCATGTGAGCAGTGAATTATTTATCGTGCTTTTTATTTCCCTCTCATACAGGGGAGATGTGAGTTTAAAAAACCATGAGCTGAGCTGGTTCAGGTGCAGGGTCCATTAAAACGTTGTCCCAGTTACTGCAAATAAGACTCCTGCAAAACCTCAACAATCTAAAACGTGGCACTGCAGGAAATCAATCTTGGTACATAACAAATGTTCCATCCCATAATCCTACTTGTCAACAAGTGAACAACATTCATTTTCTTATTATTTGCCTATAGTGACTATTTACGCAACATTCAGTTGACAAATGTGATTATAAACTAAATAAATGCAAATAAATGTCAAACTGATAAAGAGCAAGAGGATGAGCTGAATGTCAAATGATGTCTAGACATGTACTACATTATAAACAGAGGATTGAACTCCCCAGAGTTAACTCTTTTATCAGTTCTTCATGTTAAGAACTAACACAGTAGGATATCCACAGATCATGACCGCACAAACTTGCTGCCACAATAACGTTAAAGCCCGTTCCAACAATATTATATTGTTAATATACTGTGTATATCTCATATACACAGAGTGCGAGCCACAACAATATGAAGACATTGAATATGAATGAACGACGACAATGTGACAACCTTGGGTTGACTATGCTTCTATAAACCCTTCAGATGACATCCAAGCACACCCCTGCAGCCTCATCCATTCTTCACATACAATTCAAAACAACCATCTAAGTTGTAATGCTCTAGACCTTCTAACCTTTGGTTGCTGGCTCATTGTACAGATGCTATAAACAACTAGACACAATTGACTATCAGAGAAAAAAACAAAAAAAAGATACAACAAACCACATTTATAAACCTAAAGTATTATCACCGAAGGGGAAGCAGAGGATCAGCTCATAGTTGCTATGAAAACTGTTGACAGCTTCCGTTGTGGTAGATAAATGTCCGGGAAAATAAAACCCAAACAAGAAAATTAAGGAAAAAAAAGATAAATTGAGGAAAAAAAAGCCCTGACGCATTAAATACTGACTTATCACGTACCTTGTTCCGAAGGCCCCCCTGGTGCCTGTGGGGGAGTCCAGGCTTTCTCCTGGCTTGGTTGGTCTATCGCGATTCATTTGCTGCAGAATGGAGCTCAGCTCGGTGATAACAGTGTTCTTGGAGTCTGGTGTGGATGGGGGGCTGCGCAGCTCAGGGGGCTGATCGCCCCACAGCTTGGATGTCCTTTGAGTAGGAGTCCTAGGAGGTTCAGAGGATGAAGGGGGAGGGGGAGGAGCCTGAGGGGGTGACCCATAGGACTCTGGGGGCTCTTCAATGAGAGCGTCATGATAAAGCGATGTTCTGTTAATGACAGACTTGCCCTTGGGTTTGGGTGGCACAGGGGGCCGATCCACGAGGAAGGCATGCCCATCTGCAGTGGCATAGAGGCTCTCCAGAGTGTTGTCGCAGAAGCCTCCCTCTGATGACAGGGTAGAGATGCTGGAAACGGTGCTGGTGGTCTCCATGTGCAGAGGATCCCCGCTACTGCGGCTGTCTACCTCTTCAATGCCCGAGTCACCCACCCCTGACTCTGGGTCAGGTGGAGGAGGAGGATATGAGGGGGGCATACTGTTCACCACCCGTTTGTGTTGATCAGTGACAGGAGGTGGGGCGTGAGCATGGTATGGCGGTAGATGAGGTCCACCATTCCGTCTCTGTTGCTGAAGCATCTCGGCAATGGCACTAGCCTGGTCATCAGGAATGTCAATACTGTTGGCAAACTCCAGCGGTGGGGGGAGGGGCTCTGTGAAGTCAAAATCCTCATCAATGTCAACAGAGGCCAGTGGGGGAGGGGGGATGCGGAAGGGCAGCTTTACTGGTTCATCCATGGACTCGCCTAAAGGAATGCTCCTCCTCCGTGATGATGGTGGCTGGGGATTGGTAGATAGTGTTGGAGCTTTGAGAGGATCGGGTTGGTTGGGGTCTTTTAGCTCAGATGGTCTGTTGCTGTCCTGCCCCTCCGACTCTTGGTTGTTCACCTTGTTGCATGCTTCTGTGCTGGTGTGGACCATCAGCAGCCCGGTTGACTTAGGCTGTGATGTGTCTGCCACATCCCCTGGCGCACTTTTCCTCTCCTCAACTGCGTGATGCTGCCGTTCTTCCCGTGCCCCGTCAGACTCATACTTCTGCTCCGTCATCTGCCTCCGCAGGCCTCCTCGGCCAGGTCGCCCCATAGTTGCGGTAGAGATTGCAGCAAAACTCGTCTCGATCCCGGAGCGTAGTTTGGTGTCAATAAACAGCGGTTGGTTGAGGTCTGGTTTGTGGCTTGGCTGAACTGGGAGGGACTGGCCTTCATGCTTTGGGGTTTGCTGAACCTGAGGAGGATTTTGTTGCTGATTCTGAGGATGGTTTTGTTGCTCCTTCATGGCCCGGTCACGAGCTGCCAGGGCCAAAGCTAGTGGAGAGTTAGGGTCCAAGGGCTTGCCGGTGACAGGATGGAGGTAGGTCCCATTGGCCCTGTAGTGGCTCTTAGGAGGAGTTGCTGGGAGACTAACAGGACTATCCAGGTTGGGACACTGGCCTGTTCTGGTGTTTAGAGGCTCCCGCACCACTGTAGGCTCAGGAGTGTTAAAATCTGTCATGTTGCCACTACCACCCCCAACAGGAGGCCCGAGCTGTGCTGCAGGAGGGGGAGCCAATATCCTTCGAAGCCGCTCGTCGCTACTGAACATGCCTTCATCAATGGACTTTGACTGGCGAAGGCGAGGGGTTGGTGTGGGACTACTGAACTCATCATCCCCTATGTCTATTGACTGGAAGGCAATTGAGTGCTTTTTTGCCTCTAGCCTCTTCTCCCGGTCCCGTACCGCCCCGGCAATTGCTGCTGCAAAGGGGTTGCTTAGAGACAGGTCATCAGGACGCAAACCTCCACTTCCACCAACAGTGGGCGTGAGGGGTGGGTGTTCAGGAGTGGTGGGCTCAATCTCCATACTGCTACCCTGGCTGCTCTTGCCACTGCTGCTGGTGGAGGGCTCCTTAACGATGATGGTGGGGATGGGGATGGAGGAGCACGTTCGTTCTACAGGCGTAGTGGGCATGGAAACTGGGCCAGAGGGGCTTGCTGGCATGTGACATGTTTTCTCTGGGCTATCCTCAACATTGGGCTGCTTTACAAGCATGCCCTTCCTTCGAGCTGGTTTTGCTGGCACATACAGTGTCTTATTGCCCACCTCAGAGTATGGATTCTCCGGCACTGGCGTGCGCCCTCGGGTGCGTGTGCTCTCAAAATGCTCCGAGCTCTGGCGGAAATACCCACGCCTTAACGTGCCAACATCAGTGGTTCGGCTAATGGTCGTTACTGCATTAGGTGAGTTCTGGGTGAAGCTGGGCCGTGTGGTGCCGTAACTCTTGGGTATAGGGCCAGCAGCTGAGTTGTAGGCAGGTGGCGAAGGGGGTGAAATGGCTGGGGGAGGAGGGATGTCCTCTGAGGTGTCAGGCATAGAGAGGCTGCGAGAGAACTTGAGTAGGGGAGGTGTGAGGAATCCCTGTTTCTCATCCTCCGTTGTACCTTGGAGAGATTGGGCAGAGAGAAAAATTATGTGAGGACGTGGGGTAGGCAACCCTATTTTTTATTTCCAGGACAGCCTGCTCTTTCCACAGGAAATATCTAATTTATTTGTTGTGAGCTCTTTCTTAACCTTTATTTATCCAAGCAGGGGTTCCTGAAATTTGTGAAGGGTCCGATAGATAACAAAAGTAGCCAACTATAAGATGTTAACTTATTTCCTGGTGAGTTAATATGACCAATTACCCAACACCACCAATTGAAATCTTGAATGCGGAAATAACGACAAGAATAAACATTTGTATTAAAGTTTGATTGCTGAAATAAAATCTATTCAGAAGATTAGCCATAGAGCAGATATGCGAGCTATGTGTATTAAAAAGGGGTCATGGAAACGTATCTCAAATAAAAGACCAAAATGACTTGTGCATATGTACATCAATCTTATTTTGCCATGTTTGTTAAAATGTATGACACTCAGACATACAAGCAGTGTTCTGGGGATCTACAGATGAGTGGATGCCTATTCAGCTAGTAGCTGGCATTTGGGGAAAGTTTGCAGAAGATGCTTATTGAGTTCCATTCTTTCTGTCATTTGCACAGTTACACAGTTGTTTAACCGTGAAAAGTTATTATTATGGAAGCAAGTGCCTTGCTCAGGGGAACTTGGTCAATGAGTGACACTTTTTTGCTCTCAGAAGAGAGCATTTCCCATGCGTCATCAAACCAGAACATACTAAAAGGTCTATTACTGAAATTATTGCAAAAAAAGGAATTAATTTTTTGTTATAATAATGATGGCATTGCAAATCAAAAGAGCTGTGAGTAACATTAGCCTGCATGACGTCCCTCCAGTTCGGCAGTAAGAATGAGGTTTCAGCATATGTTTAATGACCTCCAATATTATCGCCTGAAAGCACACTTTGCTGACTGGATCATTCTAATCTATCTATAATTAGCTTTAATATTGCTTGAGCACACAGAGCAAGTCCTCTGAGCATTAATAGAATATTACGACAAGCTGAAAGCACAAGGTTCTGGACATGCAGTTCACAACTCAAGCTGACACTCACATGCCCTCCCACACTCACACTTACTGTATATACATCATACCTATGGACTTTTGCTTTTTCATAGTGCCCTTCTCAGGTATCCCCAGGAAGGCCCCTGGCACAGTGGGTGGCACCACTGCTACTCCCTGGCGGTCATGATACATAGACTGCAAACCAGAATGTTGTTAATGATATATTCAGAAATACACACTTTCCCATTAGCTCTCTGCTGCCTGGAGACCAACACTAACATCGTTTAGTTTCAGATATCTATCATTAAAAAAAGCTGTAAAACAAACTGCTGTAAAATAGATTAACATTCACAGATTTGTATTTTTCCATTAGGGGATTATGGCACAGAATACAGCCAAACACACTAATCAAAACACTTTCAAAATTATTATTATACACTCAAGGACCAAAACCAAACCAAAACATCCTTAAAAGTAACACCATTGTACACGGTATGATCTGTGTAATGAATATCTAATTTTTACAATAACTATTATTAGCGTCAAGCGAGTTTTGTTCACTTACATTCATATCAGCTGCCGTAACCAAACAGCGACTGGATGGGCGTGGTTTGATTGTGGCAATCTTCATATCAACAGGTGAGGTCTTCTGGGCATGTGACATTTCTTCGACTTTGTCTGCAAGATAAAGCGAGCCGTAAATCAAGAGTAAGAAAAACACGACCTGTGCAGGACTTAACTTGCAAAGCCACCGTAAGGTTGTCATAGGCCAAACGCAAGCTAATCATTCACAGTGACCCGTCCCTGTGTTTCCACACTGAATTGCAAATGAAACTGAAACGAAAAACATTTAAACAAATTTTGGGAGGGGGGGGGGGGGCAGACAGGGGGACTTTTAGGAAATGTTTCAGGTGTGTCCAGCCTCGCAAGCCGTGCAAGCTCTTTCCAAACAGCCGACTCAGCAGCATCATCCAACTCTCAGGGTCGTCCCCTCATTAAATGTAAAATGAGCAATGAATGTGATGTCTGTCAAGTTTGCCGTTATCTTTCTTAGTCTTCTTTTTTTAAGGCCTGCAGCATGGGAAAGGTGTCAACGGCAAATTTGGCAGAACTGAACTTCCCTCTGGTGTGTGATGATGCCATCAGATAAAGTCCACCTCAAGGGTTTTGCTCAGAGAAGCTACATGCTAGCCCTGATATAGCCTCTTACTGTATCACCTCCCTAGCTCTGTCTAGGATGTGGAAAGCTTCCATGCATTAGGGGGCGTGATTACTTAGAGTGACTTGGAAAACAATCCTCTTCTTCTGCGCATCTACACACAGAGGAGAGGAGTGGAAAAGAGGTAGAGGTGGGGAGGAGAGGAAAGGGGAGGAAAGGAGTGTCAATGACCTTAACTACGGTTAGAGCTAAAACACAAACACACAAAACCAGAAAGAAATGCACATTTCCTCTCTCTCCGATCTGTCTCTTAATTTGGATTTCAGCTACAGCATATCAGACAACATGCATCACGGTTGCCCTGGAAACCTATCTGTGAGTGAAACATTTCCTGGAATAAACCTCCCCCTCCTCACACTCACACTCACATATACAAGCCTGCAACATAGGAGGAAAAAGAAGAAGGCACACATGAAGAACAGAAACATGACAGCAAACCTTTTCAGGTCAGGTAAAATGAAGAAACATTGACTAACAGCGGCAGCGTTTTGTTTACACTCACACACACACACACACACACACTCAAGTAATATGTTCTGTAATTCCTCATTAAGGGTCTGTTGCTATGTTCCACTGCATTTGAAGCTTGAAATTCTCGCAGAAAGTAAATGATCTGGGCTTGCTGCTGCGTTGCAAATGAAGATTCTGGGTCCGTCTGTATGAAAGGTTTAGGAAGCACTCTGAGGTGAACCACTGCTTTTAATCAAACGTGAATAATAGGACTGCTCAAAAGAAGAAGAAACAATCTGTGATTGTGAACAAGGGACGGAGGAGCTTTCTATTCACAACATTAAATCATGCACCAACAACATTTACAACCCAATAAAGTTGTAGTCAAAAACACATTGTAAATCATGCAAATACACTACAGGTGAAACACTGAAAGTCAAATGTCAGACAAATCATTTTGTTATATAAATATTAAAATAAACTGTCAACAAATACAACAGTTGTAGTTAATCACAGGGAGGTGGAGTGGGGAAGGTTAATCAATCATTGGAAGTTTTGGATCAGACTTAAGCATGCCTACAGTAACTTACCACCTTTCTTTTTCCTTAGAGTGGCTTAAAAGGGGTGACAGAAAAAGATTTGAGTCTTTAAAGCACAAAACAAAGTCAATAATTCGCCCAAGATGAAGAAAAATGTACTTGTATTGTAGCTTTGTTTAATATAATAGTATTGAGTGAGGGTACTTCCATCTATTTAAATGTATCCTACTGCAGATGCATTTGTTGTGTGAATCCCATACTTTACATTCAGATTTGAAAACACTAATGGACTTAAAACACTACCAAGCAATACTATTACTACTATAAATATATAAAGTAAAGAATTAAATGCAAATGTGTCAAATAAGCAGTCTGAAAAAAACATGCTGACCAGAGGCATTTTTCTGTCAGCAATTTTCTGCAATGTATGAAGATTCCCACTCCTGTCATTTATTTATCCACCAGCCTCTCATCTCTCTGCCTGCTCTTTCCACACCTTTGACACAGGGCACAAAGCTGCAATTACTAATGCTAAGTGTAAACAGTAAATCATAAACTGCTATTAAAACAATGCACCCTCCAATCTAGCTGCAACTAATGATGTTTTCATGATTGATTAAGCTGTATTTTATTTTTGGATTAATTGTACAAGACAAAATATGGAGAAAAATTTACACAATAAGTTCCCACAGGCCAAAGTGACGTCGTTAAATTGCTTGTTGTCCCAACAGCAGTCTAAAACTCAATTTATAATGAAACAAAGTCAGAACCAGTGAATTTTGTCTTAATAAATTACTTGAACGTAATCCATTGTCAAAATTGCTGTCACTTATTTGACTGTTGGTAAATCAGTTAATCAGGGGCACCATTAATCGGGAGTTGCTGTGTTTTTAAAATAAGATTAGATACGCCTTTACTGATCCTCTGAGGGGAAATTCAGGTAAAAAGTGACGAAGACCACCTCTCTGAATGTAATAATCCTTCAGATTTATGAAATCAAACCAAATTTTTGTAACTATTTATGGTCAACATTTTTTTCTACAATAGCCTTTCAATATATACAGTATACATTCAGCAATTATCTTACAAAGTCATTTGTTATTGTAGTGACAGTCTGCCATTCCTTTGCTGGATTCAGATTGCCTACCTACTGGAATTATAACTATACTTTTCAATCCAGGTAACAAAGTGCTTTACAGCAATCAATGTAAAACATAGACAAGTCAAATAAAAATTAGTATCACACACAGTGGTGCGCAACAAAGGTTTTAGAAAAGAGAACAAGTCAATGCAAAACTAAAGGGATCACATAGTGGTTTATAATCAGTAAAAAGCTGCTCAAGTGTTGGTCTGTTCTAAACCACAGTGCCGCCAAATCAACCAGGATTTAAATCTCAACTTCAACATAATAAATCAATACACTTTCATTAAGCCTCATTAAGCCACATATGAACCTTCAGTGGGAAAAAGTAGATTTATTTATTTATTTTAATGGAGTAATGAGTATTTTCTGTCATCTACTAGCTGAATTGATCATGAGACGTTGTTTCAGGGTGGTCATGTGTCTCAGAAACGCTGACTGCCCTGTCTGTCACAAGGTATTAGGACAGGACAGCACAGCACTTTTAGTGCTATGCACAGAGGGTCCTCTGAAGTGGAGGACACACACACGCACTCACACACACATATAAAAAACAAACAAACAGAGATTATACTAATGTCATATTTTAGACTTATTTGCTCCTTGTAGCCACAGCGACAGCTCATGGGTGCAGGGTCTTTAGAAGCAAGTACTGCATGCATAATGGCAAAGGAGGACAGGAGATGAGGAGGGAGGAAAAGCAGCTCTTATTTTTATGGGTCAAATGTAAGCAAAACTTAATTTGCATTAGCCTGAACAAAAGCTTCATTCAGCGATGCATGCTGCTGTTAGGTGAAATGGATGGCAAAAGGTTATGCAGCTTTAACTGCTTACCTTTATCCACTATTGAGATTAACCAATCAATGACAATAAGAAAAAAAGAACAAAAAAGAGAAAGAGGTGCTGTTAGTCACAGACTTCCTAATGCCACTCCGTAAAAGCCAAACCGGTATGTTCTTACCAAGTTCCTCCAGTTCAGAGGTCATCGACTTGGAGCGCATAGATAGGGCTGTGGTGGGGGCTCTCTTTGGTGGTGGAGGAGCTGAGGGAGACAGAGAGACAGACAAAATGCATACATGTTATTCTGTATTACTCAGAGAGGATGTGGCATTGTGGGTAGAGCGGACATTCCCAGACTCCTTATTTATTGTTCTTGCTGACTTAAACAAAGGAAACCTCAGCCATGAACTCCCAAAATACAGACAGACAGTCTATAAAGTGTCCGACCAGAGAAGGGAACATTTTGGATCACTGCTACACCACAGTAAGCAGTGCCTATCACACCGCCCACCGCCCTCCTCTTGGACACTCTGACCACGTCATGGTCCACCTGATTGCTGCATACAAGCAGAAATTAAAACTCTGTAAACCTGCTGCAGGACAAGCTCTCCCAGCTGAGGGTGCCTGACTCCACCTGCAGGTGGATCACGGACTTCCTGACGGACAGGAAGCAGCACGTGAAGCTGGGAAAACATGTCTGTGACTCCAGGACGATCAGCACCGGATCCCCTCAAGGCTGCGTTCCTTCCCCCCTTCTCTTCTCCCTGTACACCAACAGCTGCACCTCCAGTCACCAGTCTGTCAAGCTCCTGAAGTTTGCAGACGACACCACCCTCATTGGGCTCATCTCAGGTGGGGATGAGTCCGCCTACAGGTGGGAGATCGACCATCTGGTGACCTGGTGCAGCCAGAACAGTCTGGAGCTCAACGCTCTGAAGACAGCGGAGATGGTCGCGGACTTCAGGAAGAGCCCAGCCCCACCCTCCCCCATCATCCTGTGTGACTCCCCAGTCACCACTGTGGACTCCTTCTGCTTCCTGGGCACCATCATCTCCCAGGACCTCAAGTGTGAGCTGAACATCACCTCCCTCACCAAGAAGGCCCAGCAGAGGATGTACTTCCTGCGGCAGCTGAAGAAGTTCAGCCTGCCAAAGACAACGATGGTGCACTTCTACACCACCATCATTGAGTCCATCCTCACCTCCTCCATCACCATCTGGACCCCTCCCACCCCGGACACAAACTGATTCAGACTCTCCCCTCTGGCAGGAGGCTGCGGTCCTTCAGGACCAAAACCTGTCGCCACAAAAACAGTTTCTTCCCGTCTGCAGCTAGCCTCATTACCAAGACCCGGGTCCCCCACTGACACTCCCGCCTTCCCACTGAAATACTGTTGATCTTTGCACATGTAAATATTATTTAATTTCACATCATTATAAATACCCGGTATATTGCACATATTTGTTGTTAAATGTTAATTGTTATTATTCTATATTTTATATTTTGTCAATCTATCCCATATTTATATATTTCTGCATTTATTTATGTCAACTGTATGTTTGTTTATAGCACTTTATCTCCAAAACAAATTCCTCGTATGTGTAACAACTACTTGGCAATAAAAGCGTTTCTGATTCTAAATTCATAAGCCATAAACACGCCCTCAGGTAGGCTATGTTACGCAACTAATGATGGCAAACCTTATGTAGAAATGGCTGTATAACGATGATTCTAATACTATTACCACTCATGGCATTTACCAAATGGTTTGATTCCATAATCTAACAAGTTATAATTCTGCTGCTTAATCCCCCCCTAAATTGTTAGCCACAGCTGACTTTTGCCAGCTGGAAGCTTTAAAGGAAGCATATGAACTTCTGGTGCTGTGTTATTTTTGTTGTTTGCATTGTGGACATGCAGTAAGTCAGGTTCCTTGCTGCCTCAGAGGGATATTATTACATAACACATCATCAGTCAGCATGCTGCTTTACTGCAGTATTTTAATACAGGAGGTACAACTGTTAGCAGATCCATTTTACAGCTGGTGTGCAGCTGTGTCCTACTGCTCCACACCTGAAGCTTCTCATTATTCTTATTATTATTCTATTTCCTAATCCATATATGATTTTGTGTTGGGGGAAAATGCTGAATACCAAACATCAGCCGCCTTTCATTTTTAGCCCACTTGTGGACAAGATATCTTCCTCTGTTTATAGCTTTCCTTGAGTGTTGCACACTGAAAAGTAGAATCTGCATGTCATTTTACCTTTTTTGCGTGCTGTGTCGTCGGGGTCCAGATTCCGGCTCACTGTCACCACCTTGATCAGGAGCCGGTTGCCTCCCTGGCGGATCATGTTAACCACCTGTCTGTGGCCCACCTTCACCACATTCTCCTGGTTTACCTGCCACAAACACACAATAAAAGAGTCATTAATGGCTGGCAAGTACTTAAGGACTTCCAGAAATCCGTACATTTGTAGGAAGTTGGGAACAATATCTTAGCCCACAGTATGATTTGAACAGGGTCAAACAGAACAGAATCAGCACCCGTTAACCGGGATGAAATCATTGGGCCACCCTGGCTGATGGCCCAAGTGATGGTCATGTACTGAAAGACATGGGTCCTTTGTGCACGCTAACATGCATGTAATGTTTTTGTGTAAATATATTGAACATTTAATGTGCTGAATGTTACATACATTTCAAAAGTGGCAAATATAAAAAAATACTTGCCTGTCACAGTGGCAGGCAGTGAAAAAACTAAATTTCAGACCCTGGATTTGACATGTATGTATAATTTGTGTATTATTGATTTTAACTGGAGAGGCAATAACTTGCCAGTCCTTTTAGTTTGATTGTGCTGATCTGAGAACAAATTAAATTATACACCATCATTTTATATGGTAAGTCCAGACTCAACATCTAAATTTTTGTCATCATGACCATTCATACTGTAATTTTACGATGTTGGTCTATTCTGTACACACAAGATTTCCTATTTCCTTGTTTGTCCCTCCTGGAAGAGATATCCCTTTTCTAATGCTCTTTTACTTCAATGTATTTCATTCTGGGTTTCTTTTCTATGAATCGATGATTTAAGGACACAGGGTGTTGTACATATTGTAAAGCCTCTTGAGGCAAATTTGTAATATTGAGGTATAGAAATAAAATTCACTTGAAAATTGACTCAAAGCAGAACGAGCAAATGTTGTCCAGTAATTTGATTTACCAGGGAATGCTTAGGTGACTCTGACTTTGAGCCTGTAGTGCTGAGTTTATCAAAGGACAGATATGTTAGACTTTTCAGTGAGTAAAATGACCTTGCAATCAATGTTTACGCAAGACAGTGGCAACAAAATGAAATGTAAAGCAACAATTAACATTTCTGACATTATAAAAACAACAACGGTGGAAAGCAGCAAGAAATAACAGAAAAAACAGAAAACACCTATGGGGACGTGCAGGGCCTTTAAAATTGTAAAAACACTTTGACTCACTTTTTTTATTAAAGCTTTATTTCACCAGATAAAATCTGAAACTGGCTTGATTGGACAGTACTGGTGTAGGATACTGGGACACAGGTTCACTCTCAAGGTGAAAAGCTGTGACTTTAACAATTCGATCTTAAGAGTTGGATTTTTCCTTTGTTTCTTCCTGCAGGTAATAGCTCGCAGCACTAAGCAGACGTCGAGGAAAAAGCCATTGTAAACCTATCCTTGGATATGCAAATACGGTGGTGGGGTGTTAGCGCTTTCGTCTTGTCCTACTGCCAATCTTCATAATTGCACTATTCATGTTGGCGGCAGGAGAGGGAGCGACGGCCGCTGCCCTCGCAGTCTGTCTGTAAAGACAATCAGAACAAGTTGGTTTGTGCCCCAAAAAATCCTGCTGCTGAAAATGCAGCGACAATCCGGTTCTAATTAAAGGCGATGTGTGTGTGTTTCCCTGTGCAGAGTTCACAGACACCAGTGGGCCACATACAGCTCATATATTAACATCTGAATCTAGCTGCTAACCAAAACGCTACACGCCCCCGCACTCATATCAGACTTTTTTTTGGCTGTGCAAATAAACAAATGCACACTTTCTCTTTCAAACACATGCATGCATGCCCACGTGGATGATTTTTAATCTCATTACTGCTCGTCTAATTTAATATGGGCCCCGTGGACCGCTCCTCTCATCTCCTCACCCTTTCTTCCAGACAAATAGTGGAGGAGGGGTCAGATAGAGGGATGAAAGAGAAACTAGCCTGGAGCGACAGGCAGGGATGATGGATGGGAAGAGGGAGAGAAAGCAAAAGTGGCGGGTGAGGGAAAATGTAGAGGAAGATGGTGTGACAGCGGCGAGGAGAAATGATGACGACAGAGATGTGGACACAAAGAGAGAGAGAGAGA
>NC_060169.1:1183940-1245079 GCF_021292245.1 Micropterus dolomieu | reverse complement strand
GTTTACTGGTCTATGCGTGATGATGACAGGAATAGAAGTCTGTGGAACAGCGCTGGGAGCAGACGGCTTTACATGCCAGCAGGTGGAGACAGTTGTTAGTGGCAGTGAGGCAGAGATCTGTTCAGTGAGCGGTGGTGTGTCCAGGTGTGCTGCATGAATGATTAGTCATTCACGTAAGTCATGTGTGGACCGCACCACATGCTGTATGTGCGCAGCTAACATTTCTGAGCCCCGTTTGTTTGGGTGAAGTCCGTCTGTCTTAAAAAGAGACATTCTTTGCCAGAAAATATTAAAATTATCCACATAAAACACACGATGAGCCCTGCAGGCGGACTGGAGCCAGTCGTGGAGGCCAAGGAGTCTACTGAAGCGGCCAGCACCGCGACCAACTGTGGGAATGGGACCAGAGATAAAAACGGACTTTCCACACTTAAAAAGTTAAAAAGATGGTTAAAATCTGATTTTGTAAATACACATACATACATACATACATACATACACACACATATATAAAGTGGCTCAGCAAGTAGGGAGGGTCGTCCACTAATTACATTACACCATCCCTGGTTCCTCCTGTCCACATGTTGATCTAGAGCAAGACAATGAACCTCAAATCTGGTTCGAATCCTACCTCTCGGGGCGTTCCTACAATGTTTTGTGGCAAGGACAATTATCCTCCTTCCACTGCCTCTCCACAGGGGTACCCCAAGGCTCAGTGCTTGGGCCCCTTCTCTTCTCAATTTACACCACCTTATTGGGGCCTTGGGGTACCCCTGTTAGGTTAGGCTTGAAAAACCAGCTGTCCTTTTCAGACCATGTTGCTGCTGTCTCTCGGTCGTGCCGCTTTTCTCTATACAACATAAGGAAAATCAGGCCCTACCTCACTCAGTACGCCACCCAGCTTCTGGTACAGGCCACGGTTATCTCTCGCATCGACTATTGCAATGCCCTCCTACCAGGTCTCCCAGCTTGTGCGGTGAAACCCTTACAAATGGTTCAGAATGCAGCAGCACATCTGGTTTTTGATCAGCCCAAAAGGACTCATGTCACTCCATTACTCAGTGACCTCCACTGGCTCCCCGGGGCCACCAGAATCAAATTCAAGTCACTAATGCTGCATACAGAGTGACTACTGGGTCTGCACCATCTACCTAAACTCCATAATACAAACTTACGTTCCTTCTCGGCCGCTACGCTCCTCCAACGAACGCCGCCTGGCTCTGCCATCCCTTCACACAAAGCGATCCCAGTCCCGGCTATTCTCATCTGTGACACCACGATGGTGGAACGAGCTACCGCACGCCATCAGAGCAGGGGCGTGCCTCTCTAACTTCAAGAAGCTCTCAACTCATCTCTTCCGAGAACACTTTATTTTTTAACACCTTTAACTCCTAACCCATAACATGCACTTCCTGTGCTCTTCTTCTTCTATCCCCTACAATGATCTTGTATTGATTGCACTTTTTGTTTTGATTGCACTTTTTGTTAACTCTTACTTCCTTCCCTAGGTATTTACCCCATTGATGTGATATGTACTGTGAGCTCTTACTAGTATTTATTGCTGCTCTTACCAGTATGTATTGTCAGTTGTAGATCTGTAGTTGATGCTCTGTTGATGCTTGTATGTTTTTCCTCAAATGTAAGTCTCTTTGGATAAAAGCGTCTGCCAAATGAGTAAATGTAAATCGGCTAGGTTAACACCTTGTACCGTGGGTGAGTGAGAGGAAACTTGCTATACAGATGCGGTCCAAATAACTCTACAACAGTCTGTCTTTCCGGAAACAGTGTCCTGGTTCCTCCGGATAATCTACAGACCCCCCGGTTTGCACCAAACTGCTGACAGTGTGTTCTGTGAATTATCCTGACTAACAGTGGCATTTTTTTCTGGGCAAACAAGATGCTTTGTCTTCCAAGTTTAGGCTACATGTTTAATTCTGAGGGGCACAAACAAAATTATATTCACCTGTATGGATTTTTGCAAAAAAGATCCTGCTTGATTACTTTCCCATTTAGGTACAGCTCTAACCTGGTTCTGTACCTCAAAATGCCATGTCATCTTTGATTGCTGTGAAAGACGTTCAGCTTCCACAATTTCTGTGTAGGCTGAAAATGACGCCAGCTGGTTGGTTGCAGCGGGATATGTCACATGGTACTGATTGGTAAGGTCAAAACAAAAATAACCCCCCTCCCTATCACAATGTGTTTAACATGACAACACATTCTCACTCCCAACTCGTCACATATGGACGCTTGGTCAAGACCCCGTGGCGTTGCTTTTTCACACCTTGGGTACCCCTTCAGCGTTGTTTTTTTCGACGTTCGACGCTAAATAACTGACAGAAACTTCCCAAAACTGAAAATGGGGGTCAACTACCTGACAACTCCAAACTTGTCTCAGAGATGGAACACAGATCTAAGAGACGGGTTGCCTTCCTCAGGGCCCGGCCCAGTGCTCAGACAGGTCACCAGGCCGCAGCCCGTCTCTCCGCCCTGATGTCCTCCACTTTACAAAAAACCTACACTTCCCTCTCTGTCTCCTGAGTCTCTGCGACGCTTTACTCTTAAAAGCTGCATTATCACTGTGTACACAGTAAGGCACAGCATGTTCCTGGTTGCTAAGCGACAGTCGCTGGAGGTGGGAGTGGTGCTGAGAATGTTATCAGTGTTTTGAGGGGGGGGGGGATCATACCATTCATCATTAAATTGGGGGTTTAATTTGATACTGAGCTCTCTTTGTCAATATACCGGTTCGCCGAAATGTCACCCCCCTTTCCTTCTTCTCCCAGTGCAGCCATCTTAAAAGGTTCTAGTCTCCTGCCACGCCATCTGACAGTGGGCTGCGTTGTGGTTGTTTTAAAAATAAGAAGCAGCTCCCTGAGCACCGTGGGCTCAGGCATGCTGCTCTTTGTGCGCTGTACCTATAAATAAATTATTTATAGGAAACGACGCTTCCACTCTGTTATTTTAAAACTGAATGTCATGTGATTTTCCTGCGCGTCTCTGCCTGTGTGTGTTGCCTCGTAAGGGTTTGTGTGGACACAGCTGTATTCGTGAGAGATTTCTGATTTTCACTGAGAGGTATTGATCAGTGTTAAAGTGGGTAATGAGCAAATAGCTGAGGGGAACGGATGATGATGGAGGGGCTTTCTTTACTCTTTCCACATTTGAAGCCCAAGGCTGAAGTCAGCAGTGCAGCTCTCCATCTGCCTTCCTGGGGTTCCCACGCCAAAAATCAATACTCAATAATGGGCAAACATAAATTTGACCAGGCTTAGGCATGTACCGTGTCATGTCAGACAAAGGTCAGTCTGACAAAACATCAACAGGTAACACAGAAAACACTATTACCATCTTATGTGGAAGATAATATATTCGCATAAAGGTAGTTGATGGAAACACCTACTGATTCACATTTCAGAAACAGGCAATCAGTGTTTACCCTACCAATGTTTTGAAATGGAAGGCCAGGCCTGCCCCCCCTGAAAGGATGACAAAAAATATATAATTAGGCTATATATATTTCAACAACCCCCCCAAAAATGCGTGAGATGAAGCTGTCTTCACACAGACAATTCGATTCTCGCTCGTAGCCTCAAAAGTTCAATTAATTTAAACTTTAGTTGCGTTTCAGCGAGGGCGGAGCTTAGCGGCATGACGTCATGACATGACGTCAAATGGAAGAGTCGTAGGGCTAGCAAACCACATCGGCAGATGCCAGACGCCAGCTCAATGAAGATTTCGTGGCTGTGGGGGGGAGCCAGATATTCCATTTAAAATTAAGTTTCGCCCATGTGGGAGCAGCCTCCATCAGACCCACACAGTATGTGTGTTATCAAGTAATAGCCTGTTTAACAGGGGACAATTCACAATATTCATGAGCTGCAACAATGCACTGATTCTGAATTCTCCCCTAATAAATAGTATTATAGTATTTTAACATCCTACTGTTGCAACACATTTATTGGGAATTTCCCCCATAAATAATTGCACACACATTACTTATAAATGCATATTGCATGATACATGAAATTCACTGATATTGATTCAACTATTAAGATTTTCTTATTGATCTGTTTGAAATTTTGTTCACCACACGATTACACACTCTTTCTGATGACAAATGTGCGTCAACTTTAACACACAGAATTCAGATAAATTTAAATGGAAAACACGGAATATTTACACCTCCAGCTGACGGGAGCAGCGTTGTTTCTGGACACTTGTTATTTAACTAAAACTATATTCACTCCCCTCTCAGCTCTGTTTTTGTCTCCAACAAGTCGTGAGAACATCTGGCTCCTTAGCTGCTAAATGTTCCCCTTCTTCACCTTGTCTGTAGAGTAGTGTAGACCGGGTCTATCGGAGCTTTTCTGATAAAAACAAGTATGCTGCTGCTGGAAATGAGGTGGATGAGAGCAGTTAGACTAAACCAAAATGAGCCAGGGGATAATTCTCTGTGGGTTGGCCACAGCAAGCAATTATACATACTCACTGTATCCATTGTTCATGCAAAAATATTGATTAGTGCAGCTTTAAAACTTGCTCAGCAATTTAATGGAAACATACAATAACAATGAACTTGCACAGAGTTCTCAAATCAAGGAGGCTCAAAAGACATCAGCTGTGGGTGGATGACTGTCTGAATCAGTTTAAAGCCCACATGTGTAGAATTAGTATCTGATTATGTCATCTTTCAATTTATAAAGGGTTTTTGTTTATAGAAACGTGAGAGCTAAAGTCATGTAAATGGCACAGAAAGGGGTCAGACAGCTCAAATACGTCCCACTATTCCAGTATCAGCAGAAGCAGTTCTCAGATGGACTTGTTTTAGTCTTTGGTGACAAACGATGCGGCAGAGGCAACCTGGAGTCTTTAGCAAAGCTGTACAGTGAGGAGGAATACACCGCTGCAGGTGACCCTACAGAATCACACACCTGGTCGGGAAAAAGCATGTTAAAAACAAATGCAAATGTACAAATGCTGTGTAAACACACACACACACACACACACACACACACACAAACATGTATTTAAATTAAACACACAAAAAGACACAAAGGCCATCTGCCTAAGCTGCGCTGGGCTGAGGGAAGCTCTAAACACTTTCTTCTGTATTATCTTTCCTCTGTGTGATTTTAGTTTTTCTTTATCACCCCCACAGCATGATATTATGTTTACCTAGACACTACCTCTGGTGGGTTTTCACTGAAACTCTGAAAACAGGAAATGTAATTGCTGCAGGCCAAGTTCTTTCTATACAGTGCAAGGTCTCCAGGTGACTAGAAAACACTGACTAGCTCATAATGAAGCTTCTTTATCGTGCTGATTGAGAAGACAGAAGGTCCCTGTCAGCGGCGTGACCTCAAAGTGACCTTGAGTCAAACATCAGCTCATCTGTGAAGAGTCTTCCTGGAAAATGAAAAGTCTTTGTGGTACAACAATCAAGCGATATAAAAATTCAAATCGATAAAGTCATCACAGATGCTTGAACAATCCCCTTCCTCTGATCAAACAACATTGCCTGACGCTCTTAAATGATCTGCCCCTGCATCATATCACATCCCAAAATTCTCTTTCATCAGGAAATCAATAAAATGAATAAAGAAAGGATCCTCATGTGACTTTGATGCGTCAGCATCCAAATATCTAACAATGTTCTACTAAAAATACGACTAACAACCTCACATATATCACCACAAACAAAAGTGCTCTACTCTGACTGCAAAGCCATTATTCTTAAACCTCATCATGTATTATTATGACCCTCGTCAAGGTTGTATAAGTTGCTCTGTGTTCTGCTATCCTGTCCTGTGTGTGTGTATGCACACAGGCTGGGAGCGGCCGGATGAACGTCTGTTGCCAATTGGATCCTGAGGCTAAATAATTTCCTAAAACTGCTGGACACTGTAGTTTTGAGCAAACAATACTAAAATAGTAGTAGTAAACAGTGCATTTGTTTGGGACCATTTTCAGCTGTAAATCTGGTGCTCTAGTGAGTATTTGGAGCAGCAGGACAGTGAATGTAGGATTGAGTCAAAATAAACTATAGCATGTGTGTTCACGTGGATGAAGGAACAAAAATCCAGAATATTGCAAGCCTTTTCCCTTAAGACACATTTTGTAATACATGAGTCCACTGCAGTTTTCCAGTCTAACAAGGACTGATTTGCAGACCAAGAAGGGAACAACACTTTCTTTTATGTTGAGCATCTTAGACATGGCTGTAACATCATTTTATTATATAAAAATGAACACTGATATGGCCAGGAATGAAAAAATGTAGTATACTCATGGGCACAGCAGTTGTTGTGTAATATAAACAATAAAGGATGCAAAGTAACTTGTTCATGTGGCAAGAGTAAAATCTCAGTTTGGGTTAAAATCAACAGGGGACCTAAAAGCAGCTCAGGGAAACTCTGTATTTCTTTAATACGCCAGCAGCCTGCCATGATTTGGCCTTCGAACCCTCTGGTCAGCCACGCTGCCACCCGCCAAACTGGCTACTCATCAAGCATAACTGGGTCAAGGGCAATAATGCCAGTAATCCAATCAGAAGCACAGAAACATGGTCTAAATGCTAGCACTAAACAAAGGCTTGCGTTTGCGGTTTGCGTTTCAACATGCAGATGCTGTCGTCTTTTTTCAGCAGGTATTCAGTTAATAATTAATTACAAGTAAAAGAATCCTGTCCACACAAAAATAAAGGATGCAACCTGGAGTCCAAATCTAAAAATGAGGTCAGACAGCAACAAACCAGACGTGTCCCTGGTCTCAAACAGCAGCTTTTCTCTTCTATATTTAACTGCATTTTAAGGCTCTCTGCCTTCAGGAGACAGGCAATGAGTGGAAAGAGACTAAATTACATTTGAAAAAAGATACATTTTGGCAAATGAGTTCAATTCTGCTAGGAAAATAACTTATGAAATAGCTTTTGAAGAGCAGAGATAATTTTTCCTGTTGTTATTCAGATCACTTTAGACACCAGAATCAAGCACTGTAAGTTAGATTTGCATGCTAATAATTGGCATTACATTCATGACATTTTGATGATTAAAGGTTCAGTGTGTAATATTTCTGAGGATTGACAGAAATGCAATATAAGATCCATAACTATGTTTTCTGTGGTGTATAAAGACCTCACATAATGAACTGTTGTGTTTTTATTACCTTAGAATGAGACATTTATATCTACATAACCGCGGGCACCCACTTCCATGGACGTCGTAGTATTGTGTCGTCATGCATATATAATAATAGCCGACAACGGACAAACAGCACGTCTCGTCACGACGGCGTTCTTCTTCTCCTTGTATAATTCCAGCAGTGTAGACGCCCGTCACTACATTAAATGCATCCGTAGAAGACGAAGAGGAAATAATAATAATCAGTCTCTGGGTAGTCTTCTGATTTATTAGAAGTAAAAAGAAAAGTGATATTTGGACTAATGAACGAGCACACGTGTTATTTAGCAGGAGAGCCGACAGCCTGTGGAGCTTTATACCATGAAGCCAGAGGAGTCGGGACAGATACAGAGAGATGACGGCAAAAAGTCAGATGGAAGGCTTTGACATGGGACAGATATTTTCAAAGCGGAGCTGAAGTTGTCTATTTTCTGCTGGACAGGTAATTAAGTTAGTCGGACTTTAGCGATGCGAATGAAAGCTGCAGTTTGATCGCTTTAGCTTGAAGCTGGTCAGAATCACAGAGAGAAGTGACGTGTTTCCCCTGTCAGTGGTGTAAAATGTGTGACACTAGTTGGATTCATTTCGTGTAGCCTTGTTGTTCTCCAGGCTGTGGTTTGGCTTTTCCGGTTACCGGTTAGCGAGACAATCAGCTGATCAGTAATTGGCAATAAAAGGTAATGTTAGCTTAGAGCATGGAAGCATCAGCCAGCTAAACTTTTACTGCTCTGGTAGAAAAAACATGTAGTTGGATTAACTTCATGTAGTGACTCTCTTTCTCCAGCGCTCTGCATGAGACAATCAGCTGATCACTAATTGGCAATAAAATGTAGCTTCCAGCATGAAAGCTCAGATCATCCCTGGTGGAAAACATGTATTTACATTATTTTACTGCTAATAGTGACACATAACATGACCATGTGCCTGTCAAGTGACCAATAATGAATACTTTACGTATTTATTTTGTTTTTGCCGGGGGGGGGGGGGGGGTTAATGAATAAGTAACAATAATATTCACAATAACATGTGCTTTTACTGAATAATCAAGAAAATTTAATTTCTTAAAACATCCATGAAACAAAACCTGATTTCCTGATTGACTGGCTACTCTCTGCTATCTCCCAGGGGACCTTTTTTGTCCTGTCTCAGGTACCGAAGCTATGCAACTCGCTTGGGTAGGGGAGGGGGTGCAATTTGCAACTCTCACCACTAGATGCCACTAAAACTTACACACTGAACCTTTAAGATTTTCCTGTGCAACAACTCCTAATACGCTGAATGTAATCTCAGGGTTTTTTAAGATCAGGTTTTTCATCATATATGCGTCTGAAGTTATCCGGGAGATGTTTTGCATTAAGGGACAGAGTCAGTGAACTGCCTGCTGCACGGCGGGGAGACAGCCCTCCTTTTTACTTTAAGAGCATTTGGAGAAAGAAATGGTAAGGACTGCCTGTGCTAGTTCACTGCACAACTGACAGTTGTGTGCTGTGCTGCAGCCCTCAGAGAGATGCAGAGAGGCAGAGATCTGACAGAAGGACAAGTGCACACACACACCCACCCGGGGGCACAGGGAGGCAGATGCATTTGCATGTTACACTGGTCACACATCCTTCTCTTGGCCAAAGTTGTGTGTTATATAAGAGCGTAAGTACTTTACTCCATCTACCTACATCGCACACACATTCAAAAACACACACACACACATTCAGGATGGTAACTTTTTATGCATGTTATCTCCTGTGAGCAATACTGTAATGAACTCACAACATAACACGTCTGTCTCTCAGACATGCACAATAACAACCACTCTCTTCTGTAAAGATACACTTTGTTACTGCACCCAATAGCTCCCCTAAGTGCTAAAATTTCCTCCTGCTTATTGTAGATAGATTGGAACTCAACACTGTTCACAACTGAGTTTCAAACATCAACAGTGAGCTGGGAGGAGATCAAAGATTACTTTTAGCTTTGGGAGCGTCCATACCTCTGTAGGAGTTTATGGAATGGTCAGTGATCGAGCCAGATGGAGGCAGTACATCGACACGGCCAATATTTAGGGTTGGGACAGTCAGCTTCATTTTGGATCTGGTTTCAGTTGGATCAGATATCCAGAACCGCTAAGTTCCGACATCAACAAGTCTCTTACGGATTTTTTCTTTTTTGTTAGCAGAGAACATTGTGCTAAACATTTTTAGCACTGACTTTTACTTTCGCAGGTTTAATTGTCAAACCTCACTGGCGCCAGATTATGTGAGCTGTAAATAATCCTTGTCCTAAGTACAGTTAACCGAATATCTTTGAGTTTTATGCTATTGGTCAGACAAATAACAACATGAAGTTATAACCACGGGCTCTTTGACACTAATCAACATTTGTGACGATTTTTCTGATGTTTTAAAGATCTAGAAATGAACGGACAAGTAATTCAAAAATTATTATTTAATAATAATTTATTTACAGCGCTACACAGATTTCATTTTTTAATATCAAATATCCTAATCAGTAAATATGTCATTTTTTTTAAATTTTAATCCTTTATAACCAAATTTGTTATGTGTTTAATAGGGAAGCACCAAAAAGAAATTTCTTGGCCGAAGCCGAAACTGAATATAATGAAAAACTTTCCCGAATACCGAACAAGGTATTTCACATTTTTTTTGCCAATATTTTGTTTACCGTTGCATAAATGAAATAGTAAAATGTGCTTTTTCCTCAGTGTTTCCTGCAGGATTTGCAGAGACTATGGTGGGGGGGGTCCGGGGCCCGAGAAGGTCCGGTAAAGTAAATTACGTGAGTCCGTTTACTTTTAATGGACACATGTAATAAGTTTTATACTTTCTGTTAATATAATCCAATTAATCTTATTTCCATCCTGTACAGACGCCTTATTTTGAAAACCGACGAGAAACACTCAAAGCGGTTCTTTTCTAAGAAGTCAGCCACAGATGGAGTGAATGTGCTGGGAGATGATTCAGCAGAACTTCGTCTGCAAACGGCATTTTTTGCGTCTTTCTCGACACTTTAAAATGCTTCCACACTGCTGACATGTCAACGTAATTGGTCAGTAAAATTTTGTCTTTAATTTAGTCTTTGACTTGTTATGCCGAACACTGAAAGCGCTTTTTTTGCTAATTTCGGGCAATTAATTTCGGTTGGCGAACATTCGATGCATCCTTAGTGTTTAGCAGTATGTTAAAAAGTTAATTTTGGCTGATATACATTTGATTCTTTTAAATTCTCTATGTCAATGTTGTTGCCTCAAAAATCCAATCTCAGTCAGGCTCTAATCAATCACCGCTGTGGCCCGTTGTGAACTGCACTGGTTTAGTATTTTGGTGAAAGTCTAAAAAGCTTTTTTCTCACATTCACAAACAAAGATAAGGAAATATTCAAGCTGTGTAATGGATCTAACCTTTTCCAGAGGTAATTTTGATTTTGATATTTGAAGTTATTGAGGGTTTGGGGAGAAAAGCGTGAAAACTCCTGGTGAGAGTGAATCCCTGAGACAGTTCATGTTGGAGGTGGTCTGACCAGGAACTCCAGTGGAGGTGGAGATCCTGAAAATTGAATTTCCACCTGTGTTTACTGGCTCCTTCTGTGAGAAAAGACACACACTTGTTGTCACATCGATTTGGGGCGTTATTTCTTTATTCTTTTTCTCAGAGGTTTTCCAACTTGTTCTCCTGCTTCTTAAAAACAAAATGGCCTTTGTCATCTGCACTTGGAAAAACAGGAGACTGCTTGCAAAATATCTACACACTTCTCATCAGATATAATAAAAGAACTTGCTAAAGAGTCAGAAATGCAACAACCATCAAAATTATTTCTAAGACTAGAAGAAGAAGTAAGCCTCTTCCACTCCATCTGTCAAAAATCTTTCATTCTGCTCTCACATATCATTTACTGAGGTGGCATGCAGAAACTTTATGGTATTTACAATATAAATAATTTAAATCTGTAAATAAACAGTAAATAAACTTGTGTCAGTTTAAATTAAACAAGAGTACAGCCAAGATGCATCTCAGGAATTATCATCAATAATGTCCTGAACACTGAAAGCAATAGAAGGCAGTGCAACTTGCACAGATACACTGGGTAATGTGAACCAGGAAGGCAGAGAAAAGGAGCCACCGTGTCGGTTTAATCAGCAGCTATGAGACGATCCCAAAGGACACCACACAATTATGAGGACCGACCACCTACTGTGGCCATGAGGCAAAACTCTGGCTGTGTGCTCTGCTACAGCACACACTTCACTGGCCAAGAGGATAAACGATGGGCATATACTCCGTCTGTCAGCAGAGAGGAATCACTTCATATCATCAAAAACACCCCTGACCTTGTAGCTTTCTGACTTTTGGCCTTTTAAGTGTCGCAAACAGGTGACAACCTAATCAGTAACAAGTCATTTTCCTCCTTACTGTGCTTACTTAAAGTCAACAAGCGCAGACTGCTGAAGCATAGCTGTTATTGATGGGGACAACGACAAGCACCTACTTTAACATACTTAGACAAATGAATGCACGCGTGCATCCTCATGCCAAGCTGTAAGAGGCAATAAAAGATTGATGCCTAGCCAAGCCCTAAATCATGCATGCAAATGGATATGTTCTGCTGATGTACAGTAGAGGGGAAACAGGGCGCATGTGCACTCTTGCGGACGTAAAAACAGATGTTTAAACACACACACACACACACACACACACACACACACACACCTCTACCAGAACTCAAAACTATGACCAGGCACTTTGAAATATATGACAGGATGATAAAATATTCCGCCTGTGCTGTTAATATATAACAATGCACTTGTTAGCAATACTTTACTTCTAAATCCAAATCTTTTGTGATAATCAATGGCTTCTTTCCAGTTCTGTCTGCCTCTTTGTTTCTGTCATTCAACCCATGATCTGAAAACCAATCAGCATCCACCATCAAGGACGACCCACAAAATAAAATGCGCTTTGAAGGAGAAAAGAAAGGAGGCTTCAAGAGGGACTCGGAGCAACGATGTGCAGGGAAGTCCATTAGCCAAACATGTAACGTATAAATTCTCCTCATTTATATGTGACAGACGTGTCAGGGAAATATAGAGACACCTCTGCATTGGAAATGTGGTTTAGCAGCTGAATACAGCAGGTCATCTGGTGGGATGGTAAAGGGATTACATACTAGAGCCAACAGGCTGCCATGGTTACCACAAGACGGAATAAACAACTGCACCAAACAATACACATTTAGTTGTTAGTTATTTTGTGATATTTCCTCTTACTTTTGAATTCATCTTTGGTTTGGTGGATTGGTAACAGAGGAGTGGGACACAGATAGCCTAGGCTTGTTTTTTTTATTATTATAGCAGCAACTGTTTGAATACTTGTATCATGACTGTATTTAGTCCCCTTATAGCTGCTGTTTGGTTCATTCAGAAATATTTATCAGATTTTACTTGTCTAAATGTGCTGTTTTCATTCAGTCAGTCTCTGTGATGTAAATACGTACATAAGGCCAGAGCCCTCTAGGACTCTCAAATTTGCAACTGACAATCAAACCACCATTTGCATATAAGTTTTTCCTCAAACTTCTTTTGAGAAATGAGCCCCAGATCCATGAGACTTCTAATTGCTAAGTGCACAGCTGCAGTAGTGAAACATACAAAAATAATAAACAGTCCAACCAATGGCATCTTCAACATGCTCACTTTTTCATTTTGAAGCTGGGGCAACATTATGACCAATCAAAATTCAAGTCAATGGATCAACATAAAACTACACACCAAAAAAAAAACAATGCTCATAATGTTTCCAATAAAATATAACTCAACATCAGCAAACTTCACATTTGTGCAACTGTTTACAAAGCTCTATTTCCGGGTGGCCAAGACTCAACCTGATTCGGTTATTTGCGCATAACTGACATTCTGTAAGACTCTTTAACATACTCGAACAGGTGGCCTTAAGTTACAGTAATGTGGCCACATATACACGCCTTGAGAAAAACACCACCTACATCAGAATGCTGTTTGTGGATTACAGCTCAGCGTTCTCCTCATGAAGCTGACCAGCAAACTCAGCACTCTATGTTGTTGGACTTCCTCACAAACAGACCCCAGTCAGTTCGGATTGGCGGACTCACCTCCTCCACGCTAGTGCTCAACACCGGGGCACCCCAGGGCTGTGTGCTCAGCCCCCTCCTGTTCACGCTGTACGCCCCGGACTGCTTCCCCCGACATGGAGAGAACTCTGTTGGGAAGTTTGCGGACGACACCACCATCATCGGCAGGATTTCAAACAACGATGAGACTTCATATCGGGAGGAAATTCGTAATCTTGCAGAGTGATGCTCAAAGAACAACCTGCTGCTCAACGTCAGCAAAACCAAGGAGCTGATCGTTGATTTCAGGAAGAAGGAGATAAAGACACACACTCCTGTCTACATCAGTGGAGCTGAGGTGGAGCAGGTCAACAGTTTCAGGTTCCTGGGAATCAGCATCACAGAGAACCGGGCATGGTCGTCTCACACGCTGGTGAAGAAAGCTCAGAAACGAGGAAGCTTAAGAAAGCCAAATCCCCCCCCCCGGATTAATGTAAATTGTCTGCTATGTAGCAGAAGGGAGTTACAAACTCTATTTCACTCTATAACTCGTTATATTGTGAAAATAAACCTACCAACTATTCATTTAGTTACTGAACTGTCTTATGTAATTAAAACTTGTGGATGTTTCTTTTAGTACTTTGTCCCAATGCTGCTTCTCTGTGCCTTATTATTTAATATTGATATAGTTTATCTTACTTTGAGTTTACAGAAAGCTCTTTGTGCAATCCTGCAACTTTACACTTCTCCAGCTCGTTTTAAAAAAAATTCTTCTGAATTTATTGCATGTGTAAACAAAACAGATCTACAGACAAAACACAGCAGCCAGTGCAACAGTAGGTTACGTCACATAACCTCAAAAACTAAATGATAAAAGTTACAACTGATAACAGAACGATCCATTTGGAGCCAGTGACAGGTGAGACAGCTGTGCAGTGTGCTGTAAGTAACTGGCGCCATATTAAAATCAGGCTGGATTGGGACAGGATGTGCTATTTGGCAAATATTTGTTGTGTCAATATATCTGTCTTTAATAATGTAAAAAAAAAAAGAGTTAAAAAAGTGTTCTTCTGTGTGTGTGTGTGTGTGTGTGTGTGTGGGGGGGGGGGTTAATGCTGCTGTTTCAGGTGGAATTGCACCTCTGGGATAAATAAAACCACAGCAGTGATGCTTTAAGGTCGCTGCACAACTCCAAATGGATCTCTGAACAGATATTTTGATTTGATTTTGAACTGCAGTATTGACGTCGAAATACAAACCACAGTGATTGGAATCAGTCAGTGCGATGATATTCTGCTCACACTCAGTGGAGAATAAGAGCTGTGGATGGCCAACTGCAGTAGCTGGAGGCTGTGCAGCTGTGAATGTGTCAAACATTTTCAAGCTCTTCAATGCATTTTGTAAACATGTTCGTTCTGCGATACATCTGCAGACGGAAGCAGATTGATGAGATGATTAAAGGGGTCAACAGAAATTTGAGATAAAACAAATTAGAGATAAGGAGTGAGCGAGCTGTAACCATACTGAGGGAGAGCTGCAGACACAGATACAGTTTGCTCTCCTCATTTGATGCTCCATTTAGCATAAACACAAAATAAACCCATCCCCAGTGCCGAGCTGCTTACAGACACAGTCGTTATGTTGTCACGTAAGAACAGGGAAAAAAGCTAGCAAGCTTAAAATAGACAATGTGCTTTGCCTCTGACTGTTTTTTCCCTCAGCAGCTGTGATATGATTTGTAATACGCGAGGGCACAACAGTGACTGAAATCCCTACAATAGTACACAGCACATGACATTTCTTCCAAAACTTGAGAAATGCATAATGCTTCTGGAATGTGAGAAGCTCTGCTCACATTAGCAAAATACACACCGGCACTGAAGATTATTTCAAGTAATTTAGATAAAAACTATTCTATGGAGGCCATTGGAAGATAACCCCAAGAGATCAAATATTGCAACAGCTGACACAACACAGTGTCATTTTCAATTAGTGCTAGGGAGGCACCGAAAACAACCGAATATAATGAAAGACATTTCCCAATACAGAACAAGTACATTCACATGTTTTCCATTCATCTTGCCTTTTTTTTACCGTTGCATAAATGAAATAGTCAGAATGAGCTTTTTTCCTCAGTGTTTCCCACAGGACGTGGAGAGACTATGGTGGGGGGGGTCCGGGGCCCGAGAGGGTCCGGTAGAGTAAATTACGTGAGTCTGTTTACTTTTAATGGACACATGTAATTTGTTTTATACTTTCTGTGAATATAACCCAATTAATCTTATTTCCATCCTGTACAGACGCCTTATTTTGAAAACCGGACGTCGTCACATGTGTTTCCTCCTCGCGCTAAATCCATCCAGTCTGACCCGGTTTGATAAATAATGTTGTAACATGAAGACTTCACAGCCTCTCTTCAGGTAGGACTCTCATACTGCAACACTGAACGTCTCCAACCTGCAGTTCCCTTTCCCCACAAGCCGGGTTGTAACACCTGCAACGTCTGCACTCCAAATGTAGGCGCGGCTAGCTTAATCTCCTTCTCACAGACGAGTGACAGCGCTTCTTTTCTAAGAAGTCAGCCACAGATGGAGCGGATGTGCTGGAAGACAAGTCAGCAGAACAGCGTCTGCAAACGGCTCGGACACTTTAAAAAGCTTCCACACTGCCGACATGGCAACGTAATTGTTCGACCGAAAGTGCTTTTTTTGCAAAATCCCTAATTTGTGAAAGCTACATTGACATTTTGAGAGGGAATGAACATTACTAGCAAACAAAATGATCTCAAAAGCAAAACCTACAATACAAGATTGTCCAGTTTGATCTAAAGAAATTAGAATTTGTTTTTCCACACTTTTTAAAGTCACGCTACCCCAGTTATGGTGCGGGATAAAGCGTGGCAAGTAAGCTAACGGCAGCTTCCACAAAGTTGTAAATTATATAGCGTTTCATCACATACTTGACTGTAATTAACCTCTGCTAAGTCGTTAGACTCACAACAGCCAACCAGTATTGCTCCTCCTCTGCTGCATGTATTATTTTACCAGGCAGTTTTAATAAGAGGATATATTTCCTGAATGAGAGGTCAATCCCATTCCCTCTTTCAAACTGGCTGACAGTGGAGAGCCAGACAATCTGATTTAATTGTGACCGGAAGTCTCGCCCCGTTCCTCACAAAAGAACAGAAGGCAAAGTCCAGTCTGACTGCAGTGTGACACAAAGTACTCATGAGGGCCGGTGTTACAGGGCAACAACGGACAACAGACAGTCAAAGGCTCAAGGCCAGGATGCTATCTTCCCCCCGTCTACGTCATTGAGTGCTAATACTAGAAGATGTGTGGCCGCTACAATGGTCCCTACTATATACGTTAGACCAATCAGATGTAACCATACATTTAAAGTCCTCACGAGCTTTACTAAAATTTACAAGCTTCTCTGAAGTAAAAAGACTGTATAGCGTGTATAGCCTCTTCAGATTCGGGTGGAGATGGTAAACAACGGTGGGCTTACCGGAAAATCCAAACTTTTACTGATCCCGATCCTGTTCTGCATCATGCACCGGGATAGTTATTGGCTCATGCTATGGACAGCTCCTGGTGCTGAAATGAAGTCTAGTAAACTACACAAGCGAATTAACGGAAGCAAAATAACATTATGACTAATACCGAACTACAAATCCAATTCATCAGTAATGTTGAACCAAAACAGATTTCCTGCACACAAATGAAGATATTACTTTCTAACAGACGCAGCAGTCTGGCATTGGCAAATACTGGGAGGATAAACACAGCTTTCTCCTTTAAAACTCCTGTTCTGAGTATCCACCATTCTACTGCACAGTTCTTGAGAATGATATGATGTCTTTTATTTGGTGTAACAGTGTTGGCTCTGACTGTAGCTTCATAGCTTCATGAGAGAAAAACTTAACCAGCCAAACACACTGTTTGGGTAAAAGTACTGGGACACCTAAATATTCTAAATCCATATGCATATATGATACGGTGTTGGTCACCCCTTTGCAGCTATTACAGGTTACACTCTTCCGGGAAGGCTTTGTCTGTGGGAATGTTTGCCCGTTCATCCAGTAATAAAGATTTGTGAGGTCAGACACTGATGATCAGAAAGTTCCTATCTTAAGTCTTAAGTTAAGATAGGATTTTTCTCAATTTGGTATTATAGAAGCAAATCCTAACTAACTTCAGGAATCCCATCTTATCTTACTTCATCTTATCTTATTAGGTTATGAAATCCTAAATACTCAATCCAACATCGGTTATCAACTTTTTTGCCTGTTACCTAGCAACTGATGCCACTTTTCTCATCTCGCTGAGCTAAACGGCTTTTAATCGTCATTTTTTAAATGAAACATGCACTGAAAATGGAGCAGAAACATCAACTATCACTGGACTTCAAGTCAGATGACTTAGAGGTGTTGGTGACCTCGAGAACTCCAAATTCACATAACGCTTATTTTGGGAGATTAAAGAGAGAGAGTAGGCTAAAATAGCGGACACAGTCTGGTATCTGGCAGCCAGCGGAGCGCTGATGCTGTCAAAAAGAAAATAAGTCCATTCACAGTGATACGAAGAGAAAGGCAACTATTGTGTCCAAAGAGCAGAGGAAACCGGCGGTGGCTCCTCCTGCGCTGCCTCACTGACCCCGGCAGAAACCAGTCTTCTCGGGAAAGTTAATAATGAAGGTTAAAAAATTTTTAAAAAATAAATAAAGGCTGCGGTCTAACGTCATCATGTTTTCATTTAGGTAGCTGGTTTATGTAGTCAGTTGTTCATGTTAAGGTAGTACGTGCAGACCAGGAATGAGAAGCCTCAAGAGTCACTCTGGACACTATTCATCCATGACAATGTCTACAGTTTGCAGACTTTCTTTTCCATCCACAAGTCACCGTCCCAATCAGAAGTGGCAGGAGTCAGCTGTTGCTTTAATTGCATGCAAACTGGCGATTTCACAGTAAAGGGCTGCCAAAACTGTTTCAATCTTAGGAGCGGTCTTGTTCAAATCCACTGGAGTATTATCACAATCTTGTTATCAGGTTTGATGAAGATCTCCTGAACCTTGCACACACGTTGCTTTGATTCAAACCCAGTTCCAAGTGAAGACACCTCCGACATGTACATAATAATGGTAATATTAATTAAATCCTGCGTCCTTTGCAGTCTGCTCATTGCACTATTGTCTAAATCTGTCTCTACTGTTTTTGTTTGTGTGTATATGTGTTCTCTATACTGTAGCCTGTGTCTGATTTTATTATTGTATAAGTAAGCACGTCGTGAGCAATGTGCAATCACGAGTCAAATTCCAAGTATGTGTACACATACTTGGCGATAAAAGCGGATTCTGATTCTGAAATATTTGTAGAAGAAGGAACGTGCCAAGGTAGGTACTGCTCCTGTCCATTTTATGTTACAGCTGACAGCATTGTCCAGAAAGACTGCACTGCAAACACTGCAAGGAACCAGAAGTGCAACAACAGTAAGCCAACATGTTTCACCAGTGTTAATAAGCACAAGCCTTTTTGCTGGAGTAAATAAAATCTTCATCATTTGCCTGACCATGCTCATTGCTGGACCAGGTTCTGCAACCTAACTGCACATGCAGGCACCACGAAAATAGATTTGGAAATGAAGCAGCTCTTACCTCGATGAGGAAGTCCCCCGTCCTGAGCCCCGCCTGCCATGCCACTCCTCCCTCATCCACAGACTCCAGGTACTGCAGAGCGGGGAAGGCAGGTGTGGGAGTAAACTCCTCAATGGGCGTATCGGCTGCACAGCAAGAAAGGACAGAGGTGGAAAGGATTATAGAGAAAGCAAAATACAAGACACACTAATGCACACAAAACATGAGATATTGTCAGAGGAGAATGAAACAATGACATGACAGTTCAGACCTTATCAAACCCAGGTGTAATTAATAAGATTACTTAGGGCTGCATTCCATTTACACCTAAATGCTGATAATGTTATTAGTAACAGCTGCTTTTCCAACTATAAAAAGTCAAAATGTCTGCTGTGAAAAAGGCCTACTGATATCAGAGTGTCAATTAACAAGACTCATTGCTCGGGTGTGTTTACTTTGGCTTAGGTAAACAAGCATGTTCCTTCAAACAACAAAAGAAATATTATGTCCAGTAAGGGACTGTTGTCTCACACACCATTAAAGAGTCTCTCTGCACATGCAAGTGTCCATTTGTGTTTTGGTAACGAAACTAAAACTATACACTTTTTAGAGATCTCACTTTGGGGAACGCGTTTATCTACAAAACTCCTTTTCTTTGCAGCCAAACTTCCCAAATTCATCTGTTTGATGCTGTCTCAAAACGAAGCGGGCTAAATAATCTAAGTCTAAAATGATGATTTCTCTGATCAAAGACAAAGCATTTCAATGCTAACTGTCCACCTAAAGTATTACAGCTCAACACCCAGCTCTGCTGTTTACAAAGATCAGATGACAGGTGATATGCACACGCACCAAAACTCAATTTTATTAGTGATCTTTATAACGTTGTAGTTGACTTTAAATTCTTAAGTTTTTAGAGTTTACCATCGAGCCTGTACTGTACAATCGCTCCATTCTCCCCACACATGGTTCCAGCCCACCCCCCCATCCCCCCCGCTTGCTTTCGGGGAGGTTAAAAAAATATTGCGGCTGGGAGAAACCAGTGGTGACAAGTGACACTTCCTATAACTCATCCTCCTACTGGAAGACAGTCCGCGAGCACGTAAGAGGGTTACGTGAGGGTATTTACACGGTTGTGATGACGATGTTTCTTTAGGTGTCTGCCTGTGCCGATGACAGAGATGTAGACAGAGAAGGAGAAGGGGACAGAGATATGGACGGAGAGCAAAAAAACGGCAGAAATGCAGAGAGCAAAAGAGGATGTAAGCTTATGTGACAGCTCGAGCATGAGTGCGCGTTTGCGTGCTCGTGTGTGTGTTCACCCCCCGTGCAGGATAAGCTCGGCTGGGTCAGTTCCCCGGGGTGATAGCAGAGTGTGTCAGAATGACGAGAACATTCCTCTTGTTTTTCAAGCCAAATCCCTCTTTCCTCTCCCTCCATGTCAGTCCCTCTCTCTCTCTCTCTCTCTCCATATGTGTCTTCAAAATTGGAAACATACTAAATTTACCTCCCGACCGTAACCATGGCGTAGACCAATTGAACGCCACCGCACAGTTGTGGAATGCAACGTGGATTATGACATGGTGAGAATCGTCATAGAAACCGATGCAGCAGCTCAAACTGGCTATTTTTAGAGCCAATCTCACAGCCTGGTAAAAAATCAAACCTGGATAGGCCACTCATATCACAACAACTCTTGATGTGGTAGGAGGTAAATTATGGTGGGCTCTACGCAACAAATATAAAGTAAAAGCGAGGGGAAAAAGGGATTTCTTCATGCCTTTCCTTGATTAAGCAGTGAAGTCACATTACAGATGTTGATTACAGCCCAGAGAGGAGGGTAAACCCTTTTACAAACATCATAATAAAAATGTGGGCAAGTTTGGGTGAGTTTACTGTCAACTGCATCCCTGACAACACCACCCTCACAATGACACTCCTGCTGTGTGAGCGCATTATGTGCAAGTGACTTTTTAAAAGCAGAACTTATCTGCATGTTGCATGTGCGTGATTTTGGGAGGGGGTCTACAGGACCACTCCGTGCATTCTCTCACATACAAGCCCCTAAGACTGATCCAAGATGAGCCAAACTGCACAAACCCCAGATGAAATTGCACAATAGTAGGCTACATTTTGAAAAACAAAATCTTGGTGGTGTAAGTGCAGTTTTAGGAGAATGGCAGAAAGAGAGTAATAGTACACTAGAAGAACAAAAAGTCAGTAAATGTTCCTACCTTTGGCCCCTCGCAGGACGAAGCCAAACCCCTCATTCTCCTTTTTCTGGAGCACCACCGTCTTCTCGTCCACCACGCAGTCACTGTGGAGGAGATGCCGAGCAGAGCGCCCGTTAGCACAGCCCATCATCCGCAGCATGGCCACGGACGCCCTGCCCGAGTGGAGGTTCATGCTGCTGGAGGAGAGCTAGTCCGGCCAGGGCAGGGCAGGGCAACCCCGTCCCCACCCCACCACCGCCGCCGCCTCCTCCTCCTCCTCCTCCTCCTCCTCCTCCTCTCGCCGGACTCTATCTCTATCAGACGGTATGACAGCGGCCCCGGCAGCCCGGCGACAGCATCTCCAGAAAACAGTCGACCCCCCCCCAAAAAACAAAAAACACAAGAGAGACGACGACGAAAGAGACGCGCCCCCCTGCCCTGCCCTCCCCTCCCCTCCCCTCCCAGCTACCGCCTTGCCGCCGCAGCGGCAGCCTGTCGGCCGCCTCTCCTGTGCGGAGACGCGGAGGTGGCCGCGCCGTTACCCCCGCCTCTGCCGCTGCTGCTGCGGAGGCTCCGGCCGGCGGTGTGGGAGTGCTGCGCCGTCGAGGAGAGGCGACATCTGGCTGGTGGTGATAGCTGCTAATGGCTCATGATGAGGCGGGGAGGAAGGCTGAAGCTCGCCGGGCTTGGGGGTGGAGGGAGAGAGAGCGAGCGAGCGAGAGGAGGGAGCAGCAAAGTCTCGGTGTGGATGGATGTCTAGGTGTGCGGTGCTCTGCATTGTGCAATCACAACTACAGAAATGACTGGCTGGTAGGGAGGGTGTGTTTGTGCGTGTGTGTCTGTGTGTGAGATGGCAGAGTGGGTGTGTGACCAGCAGTGGAACAGAAGCTGGTGATGGCGGGAGGTCTGCCTTAATTACTAACTGATCAGTTAATTGATGGATTTATAATCCCACTGATGTTTGTGGGATGCGCCTGTCACCTGCCAGATCGATTCACTTTCTGTTGTTCTTTTAATGATGCAGGCTAGGGGTGTGTTACAATATTTGGCCAGGGGAAGGGCTAAAATAGAAGGTAAAAGAAACTTCAATTATCAAGAAAATCATATGCACATATTGAAGACAACACTGTCAACAGGAAGAACCTATTACTCTAACTTTCTAATCTGGCTAAATAAAACTAGGCTAACTAGAGGTAGATTGCCTTTGCGTGGCCTGGGGCAAACATTATAATAATCAAATGACCAAAAACCAGCTGACTCGCAAGGAATAAGCGTGGGTACCACAAATTCAACAAGAACAACATGAACAGAAATATCTAGAGACAGCCAACAACTTAGATTATTTATTTAATGCTGGTAGGTTGATACTCTGCTGAAGTCCTCCACGTTTCTGTCCTAAAAACAAAAGTGACATCTCTGTAGTCAGCCTGCAACTGCAGCTAAAAATGCATATTTTAGAAAATGCATGACATTATGTCTCCCACACAGTGGCAGCAGCTCCGGTTGCGGTTCCTGACCTACACTGTTGTTGATGCAATCGTGCATATAAGGAATCCAAAATGAGAGGCACTTCTTGAAGCTGTCTAATCTGACATCTTCCTCTTAGCTCAGAATGTGTTAACCTGGACAAGTTTTTCCCCCACTGGTCTTCATTTTCTGGAATATGCATAAAATGGTATGATCCATCTCTCATTTCCTGCAGTAACCACGGCCGGGCCTGGTGTGGCGAGACTGATCAGCGTCATCTAGGTTGTGAAGCAGAGCTGAGCGGGGAACCAGCTGGTTTAAGGTGCAACTTAAAGGCCAAGTTTGCTCCTCCAGCCTGAGGTGTTTGCTGTAAGGCTGCATCATTCAGCTTATATTAAGTGCAAGGATTACACTGAATAGACACGTGGGATGAGAGAGAGAGAGGAGAGAATAAAGAAGGAGAGAGAGGTGCGACTGCCATCCTAGCAACAGTTCCCTTAGCAACACAATCTGTCTAGAGAGGAAGAAGGCCTGCACTGCTGACACACTGAAGGTTATCTCCCAGCATTCCCTCACACACACACATACGCACACTCCCTCTGGCCCATATGGGGCAGCCACTGGTAATCACCCAAATCTGACATAGTGGCAGTTTCAATAGGTCAGCGCACTGCAGCGTGCAAAAGAGGGTCTGACAGTTTATTAAAGGTGTAATTTTGTTCAACAAATGATTTGGGGGGGGGGGCTGCTTTATCAAAATAAAGTGGAGCAAGCAGGATGTGGGACATGCTGTTCGACAGGCTGTATGGGATGAAGTGCAAGCTTACCCCAGGGAGCTGCCTCAATCTGGGCTCCGCCGTGGGAGGCTGTGTATTTATAGTCTGGAGGAGAGGTTCTGTATGCAAAGCAATGGCCGTTTGTTTGTCAGACATTCATCTCCTGCTGTCCACGCAAAACTTTTTATTGGAGTTTGGAGGTCTGGCTCAGGGGCGGTTAGACAGTCATGGAGCTCTTACATTGACTGATGGCCGGTGGAGAATGTAATGCACAGTAAACGATCAGTCATTGTGCACAAGGGCTTCTAACTTCTCAATGGCGTGCTCTGGATGCGGCAGAGTACTCTCAGTCACCAGCTCATTCCTCCACATGCATTCAGGCCATGTGACTCCACAACGACTCCTCAGGCACCAGCATCATCAGCATTTTATCTTAAGACAGCAGAGAGCTGATGCGTGAAGTACAAAAATCCACATCTGGCTTTCCTCCCTTTCCATTTCACCCCACTGCAGCCTCAGTCAGCAAAGAGGGATTGTCTGTTCACAAGTCAGATTTGAAGAGTAATGGGAAAAAAAGAGCGCTCCTGCAGACTATCTCAAGCTTTTAGTCTTACAGCGTCATCCGGACATGAAGCGTTGAAGAGTCAGCAACAAACACGTGGTAACAATTGTATTAACAAGAAAACTGTCTTGTTCTAAAGAGCTCCTTTTCCTTTTTAGAGATATTTTCATGCGTTTGCCTCCAAACATCTTGGAATGGAAATGAGCTCTCTCTAGATCCACAGCTACATCAAATCAAATCAAATAAAACACATGTTAACAGACATTAAACTGTATTTTAAGAATAATAAGTTATATTGTGGGGGTGCAGGTTTGCTTTGCGCTGCCACACTGTCGTCAGGACACCTTGAGGTGCAGCACAGTAGGTTTGCTGGTTCTCAGTTCAGTTTTATTTTACTTGAGCACACAATGAACCATCAGTAAGACACTATGTCCTGCCATAACCATACTCTCCATCCTTTCTGGTAATAGTATCATAATGTTCATGAGCATTACTCTATATACATTTTTTTGGCTATTCAATAATCAAGGTAATTTTCCCATCAATACACACTGATTCTCAGTCCCTACACTGCATGTTTTAAAATATACTGGCTAAATCAAGGCTATAGCCTTTACGAGCAATTATTCTTATGGTAAAGCATAATAGTTAGCATATGTGTGTTTATCCTGTTTATCTATGACATCAGTGTGCACAGGTGTGACCACCACAACCCGAGCCATAACTTAACAGTACATTGCTCACGTTTGACCTGATGGCAGGAAGCTTGACAATTAAACATTCTGCAATGAGAAATGCTTCTTTTTTTACTCTGCGAGACTGTAAAACACGAGAGGAGTGCAAGCTGTTTTGGCCAGTTAGCAGGCAGTATTAATTCAAACTGAAGCAAATCTGTTCCCTCAAACAGACGTAAGGCGTATGGCTGAAGTGCCCCCACCCTAGGTTTGTTTGATTACACTTCATGTCTGATCATCTTTACTTCTAGTAGACACCTGCCAGACAGTAGCTCCCATTCAGAGGCCATGTCCTAATTCCAGTGTGTTTAAATTACACTACTTTTGAGCCAACAATAAATGAATTATTTAATGACTCAATATTTCTCAAATGTGCTCTCTACCGTTTCGTTAATAGACAGCTGTAATGTGAAATATACAATCAAATCAGCCTTTCTCAAAGTACGCCACTGGTCATGGTCCAGCTCTTTTCCTGTCACCTTTTCCATGTTTCTCCTTCTGTGATTGTGTGTGTGGTTTTGTCTGGGCGTGGCGTTCCCTCCTGCTCCGCAGCATCCTGCACACCTGTGACTCATCCCACTAATCAAGACTCTGCAGCCAACCCTGGCGTTTCACTCCAGTCCTCGCCAGATCACTCAATTTGCTGGTGTGGTAATTACTGTCCCTGCGATGGACTGGCGACCTGTCCAGGGTGTACTCCGCCTCTCACCCGATGTCAGCTGGGATTGGCTCCAGCCCCCCGCGACCCTGTACGCAGGATAAGCGGTTGACGATGGATGGATGGTAATTACTGTACAGCGTAGCTCTCCAACTTGTCATTCTTCTTTGTGTTTTTGGACCTCTGACTCACACTACCTGCGCTCAGGTTCACTCCAGCGCCGTTACCTGCCTCACTCTCCCCCTAAGCTCACGAGCCTTGTCGCGCTGCCCGCCTTGCTGTCCGTGCATTCGTTCAACTCTGCTTTTACAATAAACTGTGGTTACCTACTAACTAACGATCTCTCGAGTTTCGTATTTTGGTCCAGCTTTTCTTGTGAACATAACAGGTCACTGCGCTTCATTAACAAATCAGTGGATTGGTGACCAAAAGCTGAGTGACTCATTTTTCATATACTGTATGTGAACAGTGGTCACTTGGCCTGTGGGAGGATTACGTTTCAGATATATACTATAAATACTATATATTAATTCTTCTACCCGTCTATTGGGACTCTAAACAATATCTTGTTTTTGTCTCTCTTGCGACATTTAACAGCACCCCTCCATCAATTAAAAAACAATCTTTAAAGAGCAGAGGAAGGACTTAATGTGAGTCCCTTGGAAAAGTCAGCTTTCCAAAAAAATGTACAGCAATATTTTAATATCTGATATGTGTGCATATATACAGTACATTTAATACGGAACACACAATTGAAATCGTCAAGTTTCATTTCCAGTTGAGATTTCCCCTGGATCTTTGAAATCACATGGGTCTTGCCACAATTCACATTCGGCCAACCAACCAGCCTTCGTCCCTGCACTGGGTGAGAGATGGTGGAGATGGTTCACCTTGACCCATATTTGACACTACCAGCATGTTCAGAGTCCTGCCAGAGGAAATCCAGCAGAGTAATGACGGGAAATGCCACACCGTCCTTCTCAACGCAAACATTTCCAGGTTTTATATATTATAATGTATGGGCCTGAAATTTTATCTGGCAGTGTGGTGCACTGCACGCTCCATTTCTTCCATTAGCTGATGAAAAAGGACAGACGCGGACTTAAAATGTAAGTGACAAATATATGAAACAGCTCCTCAGACGACAAAAAGGTTCATTTCCAGATGCAAGAGGTGACAAAAGTCAGTGGTGGATTCTGATCATTTATTTAAGTGAAATTATTAAAACCACAATGTTAAAATACTCCATTACAAGTGAAAGTCCTGCATTTGAAATGTTTCTTACTAAAAGTATTATCGGTATAATGTAGTTACACAAACTCATTGCGCACAATGGCCCCTTGCAAATTACAGTTACATTATTATATTATACAGGATTTTACATTAACTGATTATTTTTCATGAATTCAGTAACATAATAAAAGCATTTTCATGTTGCAGCTGCTCAATTCTGACCTAATTTTAACTGCTTTGAATCCTGTTAGGTAGTTTCATCTAATGTATGTACTGCTTCACTTTACATGTTTTGTCACCTCTTGTATATGGAAACAAATCTCGTCTGTGTCATTGTGCCTTTTCTTCTACACAATAAAACTGCTTGGCTCTTTTCAAGCTTTTAAGATTTCTACCTTGTTGTGTATTTATTCATTCAGAAATCAGATGAATAAGTGTGGAGCCATTTCTTGATCAACCTGAGGGCAAACCTTTTCATTCTGGTAAATGTGAGGAAATTAACAGCTGCATCCTGTGTGTTCTGGATAAAAACTGGATGAATTTAAAGGACATTCACTGCCACTAAATGTCACATTAGAGCACGAGCATCTCAGGCCAAAACAAACAAGCGCTTCAACCAACCACACTCCGTTGAGAAAACTTTTCCTCGCAGAGCAACGTAAAATACACTTCATTCAAACTGCACGGAAACAAAATACTACTCACCAAAACTGTCTTTGTTAGTCTTTCCACTGTTGCAACAATCACCTGTCTGGGTTGGTTGAAATAAACTCTCAGCCAGCAGCCGTGAAAAAGGGTGCAATGAAACCCTCAACACAGCATACTCCACTACAACATCATGGAAAGGATCCCTATAGAGACAGACCTTTTTGTTATGCCGTACTGATAAATAGCTGCGAGTTACACTATCAGCGTAACACACCTGAATCTCTGAACAATCTGTAGGCAGGGGAGTTGCACTGTGGGTAATGTAGGAGGAGCCAGGCTTTGACAAGAAATAAAAAAGACAACATCTCTGGTTCCATGGCATTGATTTCAATACTTTTTGAAAAACTTTCGGCCGTGAGTCTGACACTGACACAGTGTAAGTCAGTGGAGTACTCTTTCTAAAGTTGGTTCCCCCTTCTCAAATGAGACCATTTGCTGCTTTTCTCTGTTTTATTTAATAGTAAACTCAATCTCTTTGAGCTGTTGCTCGAAGTTAATTTTTTCAGCATTTTCTTAATTTGGAGACCAAATTAAATGATCATCCAACAAAAAGGACTGATCAATATTGATGAAGAAATATTACTTACAGCCCTAATATCATCATTATCAATTCTAAATTTGTAGATATAATGAGAATTGACTGCTCAGTACTCAGACTACTCATCTCTATTTAATGCAATTTTTAGTTTCATTTTCCCTCTGCAGCTCCATCAGACAGGCTGAGGAAGGCCATAAATTCAGCCTAGGCATTCACTGTTTCCATGTATGGGTCAAAACCACTGCACATGTCCTGCAATGCAAACCGCTGCGTGCCTGACGATATTAGACAAATGACCTTTCTGTGATCTAACACAAACCAGAGCTCATTCATACTCATGTCTGCCAAAGATATTCAGTCACTGATTCTTCAGAATAGTTATTGTTCACAATGGAGAATATACTTCAAGTGCAATGTGTCTCAGCCATCTCTCTTTCTCTCTCTCTCACACACCCAAACAGAGGAGTACACATTATCTTCATCTCTAATGAAGCTGGTATTGAAGTGGATGTGACAGAAGAGAAAAGTGGAGCAGAATAACATTAAACCAGAAGACGGTGGAAACCTCGGGACTCGACGTCAAGTGCCATTAGACAGGACGTTTTACTTGGCTGAAAGGACAGATTTGCATCTTAAAATCCCTGTTTTTTCCTGTTATAGCTTTTCCCTTTCTGTCCTCAAGAACAGAAGAAAATGTTCAAATGCTGATGAAGATTATAAATGAAACAGCTCCATATAAAGACAAAGAGTTGATTAGTATGTAGATTTTACATTTGTGTTTAGGTTTCATTGCATCCGAGATATTGTAAATATTAAGACAACAAAAAGCCTCCTGAAACTAAAAGAAAAACCTTTTTAAAAGCTTTAAAGACTGTCTTTAGTTTGTGAGGTGTGGAAAAAAACTGCTGTACAGTAAGAATGCTTTAAAAAAAAAAAGACTTTGATCAATTAACAACATGCAAAGTGAATGAACAGAACAATCTTTATCAATGTGGTTTGACCACATTTGTGCACAGTAGTGCATGTGCATATATGTATATAAACAAGCGTTTGTGTGAGGTCTTACCTGGAGGCATCAAAGCTGTCGTAGGAGCCCACAGTGTAGTGTCTGAAGAGCTTCCGTCTGTCAGCGCGGTCCGCTCGGGAATCTGCCAAAACACGCAGCAGAATGAGATCAATATTCACATCCCATTTGTAACCAATAACAGCAGTTTTCAAATCAATCACTGCTGTTAGGAGGATAGCAGTTTGGTGGACAGTAAATCTGTTACCCCTTGACAAATAGCTGTTTCTGCACATGTGACACTTCTGTCTGAGCTCTTTATCAGGATCCAATTCGGCATGACACAGAGAAGTTACACCTATTGTCACTCTGTACAATTCAATATATACATGCAAATACAAAAAGTATCTGTTCAGCGCTGTAAGAACATCATGCTACTTTAGCCTTTGCTCCTAACAGGAAAGAATCATAATTCTCATAGCCACAAGAGGTCCTTGTGTCTTTTTCTGATTCTGTCCATAAGTGTCCAGCCCTACAGCAAAATCAAATCCGTCCCTTGGATGCACACACACTTTAATAATAAGGATTTAAGACTTTATTATCATACAGTATATCCTGATTTATTGGCCACTTGAGGAGAAAACAAACTGTAAAGAGAATTTTACATTTAATCACATTAAAAGTCCCTGTTACAATGTCCAGCAGACACTGAGCAACATTAGCATTCATTTGTCGTTTATCTGACCACCTGACAAATGTAAGTTCATTAGTCACTCTCCTTTTATCACTATTTTTGTCTCTGACAACTCTTCAATTGCAGAAAACTGTCCAAACTGCTTGTCCCGTCTTAACTTAAGTTTCAAACATAGGAAAAATCTCATCTTCCTATTACAGGAGCAATTCCTAAACTTATGACTGTGTCCTATCCTATTTCAGATATTGTATTTTGTATCTTGATCTTGTATTTTATGAATTTAGGACAACATTCATGTTTCAGTTAGGATGATTCTGTAATAGCTAAATTCCTATCCTAAGATAATACAGTATGCAGTTAGGAAGCATGTTTCTGTAATACCAAAAATCTAACCTGAGAAGAACCTGCTGAAAGATGCTAAAACAGCTGCAGAGCCAGGTGATCATTCTCTATGGATTTGTCACTATGAGCTTTCCCATTAGTGCAACTATTTCAAATCTAAAGCCAATAATTATATAATTTCAGACAATCAGTGATTAACATCTACAGGACACGTGCAATGGCTATCACTGCATCAAACAGAGGCCTCTATTTAACATTAATCAATATAAATCGTAAAGAATATGGAAACACAGATCCAGAGGGTGGCAATATTGGGTAATAAATGGAGAAATGAGAGACTTGGCCATCGACAGCGTATGTGTCGAGGTTGACAACAGAAGAACACTTTGAATACCGGGATAATCATTACTGTGAGTGAGATCCTCAAGACACTCGCAACATTTTCTCAGTCCTCTTTCGGGCTCCGTCCTCCTTTATCTACAAAGTTCATGTATGAGTACGTACAGAAACATTAAACTTAACACTTTCATAGACTATAGAAAGTACATGACCTCCAGAGTGAAGATTCCTCCCGTCTTTGTCCGTCTCATCTATGTGTCCTATTCAGCAGCAGCTCCTCCCCCCTTTCATTCCTTCACATACTCTCTCACACCAGCTGTCACACTTTCACAGAAACTCCATCTCCTCTGATCCGGCTTAGATCTCGTCATCTTTGCAGGAACATTTTTTTTCTCCCCCCCCGTTTCTCCATCCACAGTGTCAGATTGGAGGAGGAAGGATGGGGCTGGAAGTGGATGATGTTTTTATTTATTTTTACAGAAAAGATGAACAGAGGGAGAAATAAAACAGTAATATGTGTAAGAAGACATTCTTCTGAGAGGAGAGAGAGAATAGCATATCCACCACATAGTCACACTCCATAGCAACGGCTGTCTGACTGCGGCCAGCTGGTTTCTATGGTCACAGATCAATAGCGACAGTGTATGCATGGTGTGTGTATGTGTGTGTGTGTGTGCGCGCACATATGCATAACTGAATGTGATTCATGTTGGCGTGTTGTGTGAAAACGTGCACGTTACACTGCATCTGTATTTGTGTCTTTGTTCTGTCAGCTGTTTATACTGCAAGTGTGTGTATAATGTGTGTGTGTGTGTGTGTGTGTAGCAGCAGCGGATACTGTCGGGCATCTGCGCCTCCCTGGGTTCCTTCCAGGTTTTTATTTTCCCTCCTCGCTTCCTTCACTTGTAGCTCACCTGACGACGCGAGGGAGAGAAATGCGAGAATGAGATGGAAATTGACGCAAGACATGTTTGCCAAATGGGACATTGCTCGGCCCTGCCTCTTTCTGAAACAACATCATTACCAACGGTGTGACACGTTTCACAGCTGTATCACCTGTCGTTGTCGAGTTTTCTTTTCTCAGATTATGTGAATTGCTGTTGAATTGGAAGCTATCCTATCTGTGCTTTATTTACTTTTATTTATTTATTTTTAGACACAAAAGTGGCCGTTACATTTGGTTCACAGGACAAATAGCACTAACTTGCTTATGGAATTTGTAAGTGTAGTCGTGAATAGCATATAGTGCCATGTTTCCCAAACTTAGGGTCGGGACCCAAACTGGGTCACAGGAATAAAATTGACAACAATGATACAATATGTAAATATGTGAATGAGCGTTCTTTTTTGCTACACTTGTCTGTTCAGCTGTGAGGTTTTCTCTCTCTCTTTTCCCAAACCTGATCTGTCCGTCCACATTTATACAGAATATTTATGTCTACAGTCTGTGATCGGTCATTGTCGATCCTTTGATGTCTAAACTAAAGTACAAGGACCAGTTCAAATTCAAATCAGCTTTATTGGCATGAATGTATAACAACAATATTGCCAAAGCTAGCCAGATACTTCACCGTGTATATTTTGGGGAATTGCTCAGTAATGGGGTTTTAAAATGAATAAATTGCAGAGGTATCTCCAAACGAAACATTCGCTGTATTTGAGAAAGTCCAAACATTTTTTTTCTATGCAAAGAAGAGTCCTTCAAGATGTGTTCATTCAATATGGCGCAACGTACTTGTATGAATCCGGCTTTCCAACTCCGGCATCCTGGAGAAAACATTTCAGAAACAGACTAAATGCTCAGCATGACCTCAGAATGGCACGTTAAAAAACTGAGCCCAAAGTAAAGATCATTGGTCAGATTGGTGATGATGGGAGGGGATAAGAAAACGAGAGGAGAGAAGGGGTGAGGCACAGAAAGGGGGACAGACCGTTGTTGTTTTTGTTAAGAAGAAAATGAATACGTTTGTTTTGCCCTTTATCAGCACTTTGTAAATGTATGCCAGGGAAACACCACATTTCTCTTTCAGGGCTTGAGCTGAAAAAGTTTGGGAACCAGTGATCTAGTGTATTTAAGGAAGTCGTTCATCAACAGACTTTTTAAATAGTTGTGTTATTTAAGAGCGTTAAAAATGTCACTATTGGACCTATCATCTTTTACAGTTTCATCAAATGAGCTGCAGTATCCAACATAATTACGAGCCCTGAGGCCACCTGATGCCTGAGTAAATGCTGCACGTATAGTGTGATGGAACAAAATTATCTTCCAACACACGTTGTGCATCCCCTAGAACATTTATGAGCTGCTGCTCCTGCTTTTGTGCTCTTGGTGCCAGATATGATGGTGTGAAGGTCACATGTTTTGGGAATATTTATTACAGATAGTAAGAATACAGTCATCCTCTCTGTAATACTGGACATAAACGTAATTTCATAAAAGCTCCTTTCTAAAACAAGACAGTCAAATATGAAACCACCTCTTTCCTTTGCTTATTCTACTGCGTAACTAATAGAGAGAGGCTTCAGGGCCATGAGATAAACAACACTAATTAAGGAACAGATACATTCATTTGTTACTGCGAATTTATTTTAATTCTGTCTTAACATATAAACACTGTGTCACCTGCTCTGCTGTGGTGCTTCTCCCCAACAAAAACTGTTTACGTGATCTAATAAAAACACAATGTGTTGCATGCAGCTACCACAATGAGACATACTGTGTTTCCAGTGTCTTTGAAACAAAACTGGTACAGCATCACCTGAACCTATTTTAACAGGCACCGCAGTGATGTGAAATGGCTGTGTGATCTCTAAAATGAAAAGAACTGCTGTGCACAGATAATGTGCAATACATGCATTTGTGCACACAGCATCCCTTGGGGACACCGAGGTCATGTTGCCTCCATCTTTTTGTGTGTATGAATTTGCTGGCTTTAGAAACCTGGGGGAAGTTTACACTCTGTAACATAAAACTCACGCTTGGTGGTTATTTTGTGCGTTTTTAGTCTCAGCATGTTACAATTTGACTGCTTTCAGGCCAGCAGAATAATAAATATTTTATTTATTTTTAAGGCTTCAGCATTTCTGCCCCCATGATTTTATTCCTGGTAGTGTGGAGAAGTCATTGCAACAACATTTACACCTTGATGCTGAGAAATACATTTCCAGAAGGTATAACTGAGCAGTTAACTGAAAAAACATGAGAAGTCCAAATGGCTAAAAAAACTCACGTGGTCAGACTTCTCTGAGAGTGGAAGGGTGTGTTGCGGGGGCTATTGAAAGCATTTGTTATGGCCCTGTGTGCAAAAGAAGATCTCTAAACAACCAGGATTTACTTACAGTTGCTAGCTGCCTTTAAAACTCACTAGAAATGCATTACATGTCGTGCCCTGCCACTGTGGTGTGGCATGAAGAACTGTCAGTTGAGAATTTGGTTTTCCGAAAATAACATCAGATGCTGACAAAGACTCAGGAAACAGTTTCTGAGTGCAGATGTTTACAGAAAATGTGCCTTTAGTTGATGACATTCATGTTTTTCATAGTACGCCGCTCATGACTCTTTTCAAGGGGAACTCCGCAGATTCCAGTCTGATAAATGTCCTCAAGGGATGTCCCTTGAGTCACCGTCGGTTGGGGCCGAAGAAAAGTTTGAACACAATAATGAGCATCCGTTAGTCAGTCATTTTCAGGCAGCCTTAATCTTACATTGATCAGAATTTGTGAGTAGGGGCTGACAAATATTTTGTTCTTACAGTAATACGTTTGAGCCATGCTGAGGACATTTGATTGATCTTTATATAACATAAAGTGCATAAAAATCCTCAGATGGAAACCTACTGCTGCAGTCAGGCTTCAGTGAGGTTGAGACTTCACTCTCAGCTCAGTTACACACTGAGAAGTATTCACCTAAATCTTGCTTTCTGGTCTGGGAGGCTGGTGTACCATACCTGCTTATCCACGAGCTTTGTGTGTGTGTGTGTGTGTAGGCCATGACTTTCCTCGTGTGTTTCCCCTACATAGCTCCTCAAGCGCTCTCGAGGGTCCAAACCTGAACCCTAACAAAGCATGTCTAAGCAGGGCTTAATCCTACTGCATCACATCTATTGAATTAAAGGGATTAGAAGCTAAAGGTGTTTAAGTTAAATCAGCATGTGTGTGTGTCTGTGTGGGTGTTGATGGGATAAAAAGGTAAAATACAAAACCCTAAAAGGTTGCACTTTTCACATATAAGAGAGGAAGAAGATAACTAATGTTACAATCGTTCTAACCTTGCATGTAAATTTTGAATATTTTAGACTGTGGAAGATCATCCAGTTCTGATCAGATACCAACTAACCCAAACAAAGTCTATTAGATGAGACACTCATTACACACCATAATTACACATCCAGGTCCATTCAGACAAAGTACAGTTTCCTTCTCAGACTTGCATGAAGGATTTAAGAGGACTTACTGTATATATAGAGTTACTGACTGATAGATGTACCCATCTGTTATTTGATCAGGAGTGGGAATATTGCTTTTTGGATTAAAATATTTATCTCCATACTACACTACTCTGGCTGAAAGATTCATTCAGAGGAAAATAACATGCATGAACTAAAAAGTGATCAAAATTAAACTGGCAATGCATATTTACTATGGTTTTACATTTCTTGTGAAAGGTGGAAATGACTTCTAAATTGTCTAAAAAAGGATACGAGGTTTTTTGAAAGTGGTGTTTTATATGTTTGGTGACTGAGCTAGACACATAACTATACTATAACCCAGAAATACAACTCCCATCCCTTATTTTTGTGATATTTCAAAAGTTTGCACAAAATACACAGAGAAGCAGAGAGATGGCAAAGCAACAGGTCTGTAAGATGTCTGAAAAAACGAGTAAATAATGATGGACAGATTGAAAGATGAATGTCTTGTCAGTGGTTATCCGGAAATACCCCACTTAACATCTATGCCTTGAGTGTGCAGTTGGAGCAGGGAGACGATTAGCTTAGCTTAGCACAAAGACTGGAGACACGTCCTCTGTGTAGCCTCTCTATTGGTTGCCTGGTAACCTCATGATGTTCATCACAAAGAAATGGTTATAAAAAAATAAAAGGAATAATTATAATTAAATAATTGAATAATTAAAAATGGAATAATTTAATGAGTAATTAAATAAATACAGGCTTTTAATTGACCTTAGAGGTGCAGTCGTACATTCTTTTAAACTTCAGCCAGAGTCAGGCTAGCTGTTTCCCCTTCCTTCCAGTCTGTATGCTAAGCTAACTGCCTCCTGACATCTTCTTTTCTAACTCTTGGTAAAAAAAGCAAATGGGTATATTTCCCAAAATGTCAAACTATTCTTTTAAAAGAAGAATTATCTGATGTATGGATAGCTGGATAACACATGTACGGTGGATGGATTGTTAAACCATAGAAAAATGCTGTACTTCAAACTACCTCTCCTACAACTACCTGTCAAATGGTAATCATTTCGGCAAAAAATGTATTTCTCAGTTGCCTGTTATTTCCCCAATCAGCCACAACTGTTAGGCTTCATGCAGGCCATTCACTGCTTTTGCAGCACACACACATGCGTAGCCTGCGGCCTTGGCCAAGGCTGTCTTTGAATGGGTCTTTGCAAGCCACCATACTGTGCTCCCGTTTTCTGACAGACTTTCTTTGCAGGCAGACCTGGGGGCAATTTTGATGTGGCACAGTGTGAGAGAGCTCCCAGTGCCAATGGCCTTGGGTTTGGCTTTAAAATAAGCCACCCAGAAGAAGGCAAACAGCGAGAGAGAGAAGAACTAGTTGCTCCCCATCTGCCTCCGTCTATGCTGACATACTCCTAAAAGCAGGAAGGACTAAGAGAGCGGGTGGGTGTGGGGAGTTGACTCCAGTAACACTGTTCTTTGTGATAATGTCAATAATTAAACACTGTCAGAGAACATAATACCAGACAATGAAAAAGATTGTGGAACACCAAAGAGTAGGACAGAGACAAGGATTGCCAGGCCTTCTTTAAAATCTGCTCCCTTTCAAAAACACACTGACAGCACTCACTACAAGCACAGCACAAAGACGTTGGCAACAACAAGAGAGATTGCAAGGACAAGGAAAAATGGGATGTTTATGGGGGACAGAGCATGGCGTGATATGTTCATTAGCGTGCACCCAGAGGACATCAGAGCACAGCTGAGTTAGCAGAGCAACGTAGCGCTTAGCTTTGTGCACTACCGCCTGGGGAGACAGAAAGAGACTGGGAGACAAGCCGATAGAGGAGGAGAGACACATGCAGAGCACGCACTGGAGAAAAAGGAGCCACGTGCCATCACGCTGCCTCGGGAACCTACAGCATTTAGCCTTAGCTTCTGTTCTTTGTGTCGTCCCCTCTCTCTCTCTCCACAAAACTGGGTGATGGCAAACAGCGCGTGTCCTACATAAGTCAATGTCCCACCTCCAACCGCCACACAACCCCAAGTGATTAGACTTACAGCTCCTCTCATCGGTGGCCTTGGCCGGGATCTCCTCCACACAGTCGGCTGGAAACCAGCCCACCTGGCCGTGGGCGCTGCCCTCCCAGAAACCTCCCTCTCCGATGCTCAGAACTGGACCGGGGGGGACGGAGAGTGGAGGAAAAGATAGTGACAAATGGCATCGGTTTCAGAGCACACAAGTGAAGCAACAGAACAGAGCGTCCCCAGAGATAATTTAAAGCACTGAATGCCATATTTGAATAGAAAGTGTCACAACATTAAGGCAACGGTTTCTACTTATACAAAGTGTCCAACAACTGTATTAGGTCTTTAAAACAATGTGACAATATTCATCATTGAGCTGATAAATGGATGCATTTTAAACTAAATCTGACTCTTCCATTTGTTAGAGGTTACAATTAAATGTCATCCATTAACAGTGTGAACTGCAGGGGGTCTGGACTGATGCCTGAAAATGTTGACAAGCTCACAGTAGTGAGAAATGTTCTTAAGAAATCCAAAATCAGTTTGTGTGAAGATGTTTATGGTGTATGGAAACCTAAGATGTTTGGTCTTTATTTGGTTCCCTTCAGTTCTGTTTTATGTAGATAAAGATCTGCCTTAAAAGCTGCTTTATTTTAACAGAGATTCTATATGTGTTTTTCACTAAAACTCTAGAAAAACGTAAGAATGACCTGAAAATAGAGTTTTTGCAGATTTCATGCCTATGAAGGGATAGTGATGGGATTTTGAATTGTCCCAATTTGTTTCACACCAATTGATTAACTTCCTAAGATCCAGTTTTTCCCCCTACATGTTTACACTGGTTGAAATATTTATTTTACGGCTTCACCATCCCATCAAATGGAAACATTCTAGATGTCTTATGGATCAATTGAAACACATTTCCCCAAATTTCAGCATATTTGGTGTCTTTCGTTCTGTGGGTTTGAATTCAGTTGGCTGCACATGCTGAGTTTGTAGTGACCGACCCACCGGTGGATCAGGACGTTTAGGTTAACAATGTGTGTGTGTGTTTCGAATCACGAAGCCTGTCTCGTATATCATATCGAGCCAGGAGCTCACTATATGTTACATTAGAACTAGCTGAAAAATAATTAAACTCTCTAAAAATAAATTTGGCTCAGTAATTATCTTAGAAAAAAATCCTTCCTGTTGAGCAGTACAAACAACCTATAGACGCAGGTCATAATATTCTGTTTATACAAGAGTGGCTTAACATAGATGTTTCTTGGGCGAAGCATGTCCTCCTTGCTTTCTCAGTAAATAATGCATTTTTTTGCATTTTCATCAAAGCCACAGAAACCGTACACCCTTAATGTCTGCAGATGAGGAGGATGTTATTCCGCCTCTAGAGCCTAGGTAGTCAGTTTCATCACATATGGTAATTTGCTGCTTGATTTCCAGTTGTCTCATTTTCAGAAACAATTATGAACTGACGACAGGAAAGAATCAGTGCCTTTTATTTCCTTTTTTGATGTTAGTATTCATCATACATCCTCCAAGGAGGAGAAATTTTACTTTTCTCTCTTTAGTTAACAGTCAACAATGGAATGTAACCAGGTACATTTACTCAAATACTTTTCTTAAGTACAGTTTTGAGGTACTTTACTTTAGTATTTCAATTTTATGCAACTTTTACTTGTGTCACATGTGTTGCTGACCTGCTGAGTTAAACAACACTGGCTATACTGGAGTATTAGCTTCTTGACATACTGGAGTATAGCCAGCCACTGGACTCTAGGGTTATTCCAAGTGTCACCTTTGACCCTGTCGCTTTTGTAGAGGTTGATCTCTCCCTCGGCCTGGGCGGTGTAAGGACGAACCACCACAAAATGTCGCCCAGGAACCGCGCTGTACAGCTTCCTTCTGGTGCCTACTGCCTCACCATGACTGCTGGGACTGTAAGAGAGGAAAAAACAGCAGGATAAAGCACAACTAGAAAATCTAATTTACACTCCAACAACAGAATCACCAAATTCAATAGCCCTGCAGGAAATGGTAACCTGTTTTCCTGTCACACCTGCTGCATTAGTTGTAAAAGCAACAAATATTATTTCCACAAAGAAAATGTGGATGTGACTTTATCATGCAGCGTGGGAAAAGTTGTCCACATCTTTAAAGTTACTTAAGGAGAAAACTGAGAGATCATTGCAGGTTGAAAGAATCTGCTACTACCTGCTCAAAAAAAAAAATAGGAAAGGAACCTTCTGAGCTTCCCCAACTGGCAGTAACAATAGTTCGTCATCCACACACACACACACACACACACACACACAAAAACCAATTATGCAGAGGAGATATTCAGAGGCCAGCGGGCACGTGTCTTGCAGTAGTAAGTGGAGCAGAATATGGGCAGGCTCTGACCCACAGAGCTGCAGTGGCTTCTGGGTAGGAGGCAAGACACTCTAAAGACCACACAGAGAGCTAGGCAGGATTTAGGACCAAGAGAAGGAAAATATCAAAATGCCAAATTATGACAAAAAGGACATTTTTAAAATATGATTGATGGAGGCAGCATTTATATGTTTCTATGTTAAATTTGGTTCTAAAAAGCTGCAACTTTGCATCAAAAGTGATCTCCAGCACTCCTTCATTCATACATGGAGGTGAGACGTGACCAGTGGTGCTGGTCGGTGTACTTGACATGATAATGTAGCGCCACTTAGTGGTAAACTTTCATAACAACACTTACCACAACAGATGGAACGTTAGATTGGGAAAACAAACGTCATCAAGGACCAGAATTGTGAAGTTTTTATTATGACCAAAATTTCTGTGCGATTAAAACCTGCAAACTGTTGAAATTTTTACTCTACACATAAATGTGTGACTGAATTGTTAAATGATAGAAAATAGAAATGACTTTTTCTATGAAGCCTAGGACAAGGACAACATTCCAGATCAAGGTCTGGAAACAAATTGTGAAAAGATTTTAATAGAAGTTTAATTAATAGATAAATGTTGTTCTTTAGGCATCTTGCACATGCACACAATTTGAGTAATTCAGAGAGACAGAAAGAGTCCAGAAGAGTGAGAGATTAAACTACAGCAGGAGGAAATTAAAGAGAACGAAGGAAATGGAGTGCAGGAGTGAGGGATTGAGAGAGAGGAAGGAAATGTTTTTTTCAAGTAAGTGGGTCACCTTGTCCCGTAGACTGCGCTCCTCCTCAAACCTTCACGGGCCTTTGGAGAGCTAACCCCATTCAATACCTGGTGAGGCTGCTTGCACATTTTCCAAGGGAAAGCCATGGACAAAACTGCAACTGTGCACTCTGAGCAGCTACAATACTATAGCAAATTAAAAAGCTCTGGTGACTGATTTGCATGATGGCTGAAAGCATCTCAACTGATGCTGCTCAACCTTTTTACTTTGTGAATGCATCACCGTCAGGGTTGGCCTCATTAAAACAGAAATTATTGCAAGTTAAGTGTATTTTTTGACACCACCGGTTTTAATGTCTTCAGCCTTAATCTTTGTTTTCATTTATTTCATTAAGTATAAAGGTGTTTAAGAGTTTGAAATGTTCTTCCTGTAGGGCCATCTGCTTTCAGTGTTTGTGTTTGGTCTCCTGTTTGAGTCCAGCCAAGTGACTATTTTGTGAAAATCATTGGCCAAAAACATTCAAAACAGGTGCAACAACTTCACAACCAACAGTATGCGCATTATGGGAAAAACTTCCTGTAATGGAGACCAGGGGTTTCATTAACTTAAATGGTTCACTGAGTATTTTACCTCTGTCTTGTGTCTCTCTGTGGCAAAAGTTAAAGGCACCACTGGACACTTTCAATGCTTCAAAGTTTCTTCTGTGGTTGATATAAGCCCCATGAAACTGCCAATGAACATGATTGCTTCCCAGTATTCTGTTTAACTTTTTTTTAAGACGTATATTTTCAAGAAGAAACTAACAATATTGCCCAGAAAGACATAAACCAAACCTATGTATGCAGATGTGGGCATTAAATAACCCTCGTGCATCTGCCCTCCTCCTGCTATTCACAGAGTTGAAGTAAACTCAAAAACAGGTGATCACAGAAACTCAATACTTTCTTGTTTTAAATTGTATTATAATAACAATATCTGGATTGGCACTCTGGTAATTATTTATGGCACTTACATTTTCTGAGACAAAGGGGACAGAGGCACAGAGGACACACACTAACGTTTACTCAACATGACCAGTTAACTGATCTTCATGTGTAAAACTGGCGGAATGACCCTTTAACAACAAACATCACTTTCATATAGTTTTATCTGCACCAAGACAATATTTCTTGTCTTGATACTTTGAGGGCATGAGCGCTAAAAAACTGAGGTGAGACATCGTGTACATTTTCAAACTGCTTCAGCATTTTTGGAATTTTTTCACCACTGTTAATTTGAGAGGAGAAGATGTGCTTTTATTGTGAAAATTTAGAATTAACTAGGAATTCTCACACCCCTGCCGCAACTTTTTACACAGTTTATAAAAGGTTCCTTTCATGCACAGAAACCAGTCATCATCCGTCGCTGCTGTGGGACTGTGCTAAATCTGTACTTGTTGGCATAATGATGTGGGAGAAACATTTCCCACTAAGCCACTCCAGCTTCAGATGAAACTGAATCCGGCCTACAAGTTCAGCAGTTACCAGCTGAGATGGAGAAACCGTCAACCATGTTTTCCCTCATGCCTTTTGGCAATTACCCAGGTGGCTTTGAGGTGCTAATTAGACAGTGTTGATTAATACCAGCTGTGCATAATTTGTGCTATTATTGGATGATCACCCGAGACAAGGAGACAGTGGGAAAGAGAGCAGAAAAGAGGGGGGAAAGAGAGGGTTTAGGAAAAGAGAGACAAAGAGAGAAAGGTGACAGTCACATTACTGCGCAGACACAAATACAGTTAAATCAACATTTATATTTTTTCCATTATACAATTTGCCCAAGGCCACTGTGATCATGTCATGCAGGCACACAGAGTTGAGAGAAAGAGGGAGAGTCAATGTTTACACCTTGCAACATATATCTGGAAATATTATCTGGCTCAGGAAAATCACCTATTCATGCAGTAGTCAATCAGTAATCTGAGAGATGGAGTTGTGTTACCTGGGCTACCTGACAAACGTTAGTCCAACATTCACTCTTATCTGAGCTCTGGTTGGGCCTGAACTAAATCCTGAGGAAAAACTCTCTAAGCAGCTTTATGCTCATATGTTCAACAGCTGGTCAAATTTCTTTCACAGTCTGCCACTGATTACAATATATTTATCTCTGATCGGCCTCGGCTCGACGCACACGTTCACATGCTTTGTTAATATGTTAATGTTATACACTTTCAACCAGAAAGCAGATTGAATAAAATGCCTTGATCCTGTGGTATGCTTTGTTTTCACATGACATATTATTTGTACGTCATTTTAAGTTTTATTTACTTTCGCGTTACTTTTGTCTTCATCTTATTTTGTCTATGTTGCATATTGAATTTGTGTGATTTGCCTTCGTTGTCTGTGTTTAGTTGTTTTGTGTAAATTGGTTTCAATCAAATCAATCAAGGGAATTTTATAATCGCATCAAACTCACAGAGGAAATCTTCTCTGTGCTGTAATCATATTTTGTTTGTGATATTACCCTTGAGTTTCTTCAGACCTACAAGACAGTAAGTGATATCTTGATGATGGACTTCTTGACCCACAAGAGTAGAAATGATGGTGATAGTACTTTCAATGTAATGGCCCCTGACCAGATCGCCGCTGTGGTGGAACTCAATAGTAAAATATTTGTGAGTCATAGATACAACTCTAACCTTGATGTGTGTCATACTGTAAATTGTGAAGAGTAATTTTCCTGACTGTCTCATTCTGTTAAAACTCAAAACAGTGTTTTCAGCAACGAGCAATCATCAACAGATTTTTCACTGTTAAAAGTCAAATTACTGTCAGTCTTCAGTCATCCACAGATCTGTCTGTCCTGACACTGGACACATCTCATTTCTCACCACATTTAACTGGGAAGCTGTTGCCATGACACCCCAGAGCAGACTGACAGCTGTCACTGTGTGCTTGTTTGTGCGTGCGTGAGCGAGTGTGCGCTCACATGTGTGTTGCCTTCTAACAAATGATATGTCAAGTGGCAGCGAGGGGATGCCACAGAAATGTTGTCATGTGTGTGGGTGGAGGTTGGATGAGGGGGGATGGGATTATGGGTAGGAGAGAAAGCAGAAGCAAAGAGAGAAAGCGCTGGAATTAGGGGCTTTAAAGGGCATCTGGGTGGGAATGTGTAGAAGACCTCTGACAGCTAAAGGTCACATTTATTGTACATGGACCGGGTGCGATGACACCATCTTGCCATCTTAGCAAGGTCATTTCCACTGAAATTTAGCATGAGCTGCATTCATCAGATATAAATAATATTAAAACAAATCAATTAACAATAATTGAATTAGATCATTAATGGGTTATTAAAAAATAGGGCAACAGTACATCCATGGTGCAACGGGAGTTGAGCACACATAAATGGTTTCAGTAAAGTCCTAACCTGAAAGTCCTCTGTAAAGGCATTATACAGTATCACCTGTACACAGCCCAATTATTTACTTTTCTTATTGACCATTAATCCTGTGAAAAGGCCAAAACCAACGTCAGCCAATAACATTTATTCCTACTGAAGATGTAAAATCTTGAAAAATGGCTCAGTAATTTCCTAAAACAGCTGGACACTGTAGTTTTTGTCAAACGCTACTTAAACGGGAAGAAACACAGCATTTGTTGGGGACTGTTTTCAATGTCGGACGAATCCACGTTTGGTGATCTAGTGAGTATTTGGGTCAGCAGGGTGGTGTATGTGGGATCGAGTCAAAATAAACTGCAGTGTGTGTGTCACCCAGTATTAATACATACTGAATATCAACTGTGATCATATACATGTGACCCTGGGGAACCCAGGAAAAGGTCACTAATTGCCTGGTTTCCACAACTGGGCCAAGAGGAGCTCTGCAGAGCCAGGGCTACGAATGTCCCTGATAACTATCCCCAATTGACAAAAGATAAGGTCACGGACCTACATTATAAGTACCGGTAATTTTGCAGTTAGGAATTACCGCCTATTAGTTCTACTCTTCTATTGGCCATGTAGGATCCACTTGCCCTATTGCAACAGATACCTTCTTCAGTCAACAACTGTCATCATCGCCGCCACCACCACGTGGAGTTCAGTGTTGACTTCAAGGGTGTAACATACCTCCCTAAGTGTTCACTGTGTCGCATCTTTCTGGCTCATTTGTTGTAACCGTTTCCACAATTCTCAAAGTTGAGCCATTATATGAATACCCCCAATGTCAGGCGTCATCTATTTAAAAGTTGGATAATTCAGACATTTCTAGTGTACAAGCCTTCTTATATACACTTAACAAAATTATCTCTTTTGTTTTTGCCCCCATTCATCCTGAGCTGAACTCAAAGATCTAAGACTTTCTCTCAATTCTCAATTTCTCTCAAATATAGTTCACAAATCTGTCAAAAACTGTGTTAGTGAGCACTTCTCCTTTGCCGAGATAATCCATCCACCTCACAGGTTTGGCATATCAACATGCTGATCAGACAGCATGAGGATTGCACAGGTGTGCCTTAGGCTGGCCACAAGAAAAGGCCTTAGGCTGGCCACAAGAAAAGGACACTCCAAAATGTGAAGTTACCCTGTATTGGCGGGGTCCGGAAACCAGTCAGTATCTGGTGTGACCACTATTTGCCTCACGCAGTGCAACACATCTCCTTCGCATAGAGTTTATCAGGCTGTTGATTGCGACCTGTGGAGTGTTGGTCCACTCCTCTTCAATGGCTGTGCGAAGTTGCAGTCAGGTCGAGATCCCAATGAGGACCACGAGCATGCAGATGATCTTCCCTGAGACGGTTCCTGACAGTTTATGCAGAAATTCTTTGGTTATACAAACCGATTGTTGCAGCAGCTGTCCGGGTGGCTGCTCTCAGATGATCTTGGAGTTGTAGATGATGGATGTGGAGGTCCTGGGCTGCACTGAGACTGAGAAATGAACATTCAATTCACGGTCAACAGCTCTGGTGGACATTCCTGCAGTCAGCATGTCAATTGCACGCTCCGTCAAAACTTTTTGCTGTGTCGATGGAACTGCACATTTTCGAGTGGCCAGCCTAAGGCCTTTTATTGTGGCCAACCTAAGGCACACCTGTGCAATCCCCATACTGTCTGATCAGCATCTTGATATGCCACACCTGTGAGGTGGATGGATTTTCTCAGCAAAGGAGAAGTGCTCACTAACACAGTTTTTGACAGATTTGTGAACTATATTTGAGAGAAATAGGCCTTTTGTGTACATAGAGAAAGTCTTAGATCTTTGAGTTCAGCTCAGGGTGAATGGGGGCAAAAACAAAAGTGTTCCGTTTATAATTTTGTTCAATTTATAATGCAACTTCCATCAGAGAGACATTATGTTGACTTACATTAATTCCCTGGAGACTTACCCTAAACCTAGCTTATACTTGCCTAAAACTAACCCTTACCCTAATGTCAACCTCAAGTTAAACCTACCTCAGACCTTAAAGTATTCTCTATAAACATTAATGATTTACATTAACTGACACCCCATAGAGGTTCACACCTCTGCTACAGTACCAGCTCATACTGTGACTTATAAAGTGGTGAAAATGATTCCCATCAGCCTGGTTGAATTATAAAGACAAAACAAAAGCTCATTAACTCAGCAGTCAGCAGACCTCCCAGGTAACATTAACATAATATAACTAGTATTTTTATTAAGGCTGAGCCATTTCAATTACACTGAAATCAGATGGCTCAGCCTTAATAAAACCTGTCAATCAGCGCATGATCATTATAATTCATTTAAACACAAGTTCCATACTTTGTGTCATAAGTATGAAAAGTAACCTACTGCAACAATCAATTCTTTGAAGGAACCCTTAATCATTGTCATATCATGTACACACTAGGGCTGCAGCAAACTATTGGACAATTACTTTTTTGATTAATAATTTGTTTTCTATCCAATTTTTTTAAAATTGTCATCTAATTTTCCAGAACCCAAGGTGATTATTAGGGCCCGAGCACGAACCGTGCGAGGTCCCTATTGAAATTGAAGAGATTATGTTTTTTGTCTTTCTTTCTTTTTTCTGCAAAGTAAGCTCAATTTTGGGGGCCTAAACATACTCAAAAAGGCACCACACTCTGCACAAAATTCAGGAGGTTTCGCGCATGGGTGTGGCAAAATGGCTCGCTAGCTCCCCTTACAGTGCAGCCCCCGGACAAAGTTTAACCTACATGTACAAAATTTCTGTGGTACGTTTATCATGTCTAGACGCACAAAAAAGCCTCTTGGAGCCACTGCCTAAACCCAACAGGAAGTCAGCCATTTTGGATTTAATGGTAATTTTTGGCAATTTACACACTCAATTTACGTACTTTAACGAACTCCTCCTAGGGATTTAGTCCGACCGACTTCAAATTTCTGCTGTGCCTTCTAAAGGCATTGAAGATGAAAAGTTGTGCTATTTGCGAGTTTTTGTCAATGGGCGTGTCCGTGGCGTGGCGTCAAAGATCAACTCTTCGCCATGACACAGGAAGTTGTAACTTTACTGTACATGCTCAGATCTGTACGAAATTTTACACATTTAATAAGAGTCCCGCCCTGATCACATGTACATGCCGACATTCACCCACAGTCATAGCGCCACCTGCTGGCAACAGGAATTGAGTTTAACGAAGCAGCCCCCGCCGCACGTTTGACCTACATGTATGAAATTTCTGTGGCACATGTATCATGTCCAGATGTACCAAAAAAGCCTCTTGGAGCGATGCCCTAAACCCAACAGGAAGTCGGCCATTTTGAATTTTACGGTAATTTTTGGATGATTTACACACTCCGTACTTTAACGAACTCCTCCTAGGGATTTAGTCCGACCGACTTCAAATTTCCGCTGTGCCTTCTAAAGGCATTGACGATGAAAAGTTGTGCTATTTGCGAGTTTTCGTCAATGGGCGTGTCCGTGGCGTGGCGTCAAAGATCAACTCTTCACCATGACACAGGAAGTTGTTGTAACTTCAGTGTACATGCTCACATCTGCACCAAACTGTACATGTATGATGAGAGTCCCGTCCCGAACACATCTACACGCCAATATTCATTTATATTCATAGTGCCAAGTACTAAGTAGCGCCACAAAGGGTACACAGGAAGTGACGTAGAACACCTTCGTGCAGCGTCTGAAGCGCGTAGCAAATTCACAGCCGCACCGGCAGAGCTCCAGAATATGCAACACGGCCGCCTAACGCTGCTTGCAGCTTTAATTTTTCAATTATTATCATTCAATTTACAGTGATATAAAACAGAGAAAAGCAGCAGCTCCTCCTATTTGAGAAGCTAAAACCAAAAGTGCACTTTTGTTTCATAAAAATAAACTTAATGTATAAAACAGATGTTCTGTTGGCCGACTCACTGATTAATTGGCTACTCTTTTCAGCACTAATAAACACAATACATAACTTTACAGAAGTTGCAGTACAGAAACCAGAGAAAAGGCATTTGATGATAATTTGCTGCAAGTAAAACACAGAAGTGCTATCCACTGTTACGGAATGACAGACTGTCCGTCAATGCATCACAGACACATTAACATACTCATCACCAGCCTCTAAGGATGTGGTGATAAAGCTAAGGTCTCGTATTACACTACTGGTTGTGAAATCAAAGCCACAGAAAGCTGGAGGCTAAAGTATCATATTATTTTAAATCCATGAAACACCAGCAAGGTAGATGTGAAGACAGAGATGTTCCTTAGATTCAATGTGGGAAAATGCAGAGGCATGTTCCACTCTACAAGAGTTCTGCACTAATCTGCTGTCAGTCACCTAAAACAGCTCATCTGTTGATGACCAAACTCGCTCTCTCTCGACAAGTTTTCTAGTGAAGTATGTCAAAAGACGTGATAGTTATGTTCATGTTACTGCTGAAGCAAAGGCAACTGTCCTCCCCCGTTCCTCTGGCCCTTCTTTCATCTCCGTCACTTGTCTTCCCTTAACTCCGTCCCCTCCACCCTCGCTCTAAACCCCTCATTCTGTGCTTTTATTCTCTCTTTTTCAGTTGCCTCCTCCTCCTCTATCTGCTCTTCATCCTGTCTTAATTCTACTGCTTCATCTTTGCATCTTTCCTATAATGTACTCGACATTGGACAGAGGCAGAGCTTCAGAGTGTGGGTAGTGTTGGTGCAGCAGAGTGCTTCCAAACGTGTCCATCTGCCAAAGAAGAACAGGAGGAGGAGGAGGAGGGGGAGGAAGAGGAGGTAGAGGAAGAGGCCAGAGGGCATGTGTCTTAATCGGGATTGACAGTTACATCGCTCCAAGATAAACGTCCGTCACACTTAAATCCTCCACCGATCAGTTGCCCTTGCACACACCACAGACAGAGCACAGACACACATGGTGGCATTTCTGAATGAACTTTGTCAGGTGGAGGTGGAGTCACACACACACACACACACACCTAAAGTTAGAATGAGCATTCCTAAAACAGGCATATGAAGCACACGTACAAATTCGCACACATTTTCAAGTGTCTGCAGCCAACCATAGCAACGGTTGCCGTAGCTACTGTAGGAAGCCAGGACTTTTGATGGCACGTTTCCCAAAGGAACCAGTCATGCATCATATTGCATGGGGGATGGTGGTATAGGATGTACTGTATACTGTATATACTGTAAATGAAGACTTACTGTTTGCTGCCAGACCTCTGAGGAGACACAACTCACAGCCCATTCTTGAAGTGTTCACCCAAATTTAAAAAACAAAACATACAAACAAAAACCAAACATTTTTCTCATCATGCAGAGTGTTTTAAGTTTTATTTGAGCAGGTTTTGAGATACAGTATCTGTCTACAAACCAAATTAAATAGAAGTTAATGGAACATAGTTTGTGGTCATCACAGTATTAAAAAACTACATTAAAGAGGTCATATTCTGCTCATTTTCAGGTTCATAATTGTATTTAGGGGTTGTACCAGAACAGGTTTACATGTTTTCATTTTCAAAAAACACCATATTTTTGTCCTACATGATACATCTCACTTCTACAAGATCGTTGTTTGGAGTTGCACATGCATAGTTCCTAATTAACGACTACTAGCCAATCAGAAGCAGAGTAGGGTGGATCCTGACAAGCCTTGTAAACACGGCTTCGGATCAGTCGTACATGCTCCCGTACCAGCTTCGCAACCTAGACTGGAGCAAGAGTTTCAGAGTGGGTGAGTTATTATTCTGTAACACAGTGAGCTTTCATATGTAACGTTTTAACTGAGCTCTGTCTCTACATCACCGTAACACCTTTATGTCCACTGACTGCCTGGAGGGTTGCTAGTGTTTGGAAGGGAAAGTGGGCGTGAGGGGAAGCAGCGGGTGGACGTGTGTTTCTCCACTGGTGTTTTTGAGGGCGTGCCTGACTAGCCGCTAGGTGAGCATTATGACGTGTGTTACAACGTGAAACAACTTGTTAACGAATTAAAGGCTGGACTACAATCAAGCTGATTTTGGGCAGTTCAGAGCAGTGTTTCCACGGGAGATGGGAACTCCCTTTGGGCTGGACTTTTTCACTTTGCAAACCTGTTACATGCACAAAAAGGAAATATAACTCAATAAAGGAGAGGGAAAAAGCCGAAAAGTACAATGTGACCACTTTAAACAAGAGCATACTAATGGGGAAACTGTTTCTAGAAAGATTTGTTAGATTTTGTACTTAGTTCAGTTCATTTACATGGGACACTGTAGAGTACTGTAGCGATTTAGCATTGCACTCTTGCCACATTGTTGGACTCCCGTTAGACAATTAAATGTTATCATAATCACTGTTGACCATCGCACACTCAAGGGACATCACTTGAGGACATTTATCAGACCTCACTCAGCTCCCTCTGGAGACACTAAAGGCTCCACACTACTTTTAAAACATAAGCAGTAGAGCTCTCCAACACCTACTGGTGCTGTTACCCTTTAAGAATCCAGGTTGATCAGAGGAAACCAGTGAGAGCTTCATGCACTGTAGTAACCTGGTTACTATAAATCTGTGTACGCGCACACACACACACACACGCTGTGGGTTAGAACTGAGATTCGTCGGTACGGTTCTGCGAGACAGATAGCTCAAAACCTGAACAAACAAGACCAAAACTGCTAGAGGTGAAATGCTTTTTGTAATTCGGGTAAACGGAGGCTCTAAGGACACTTACCCTTAATCATAATCATACTTGATCTCCATCTTGTCAAACATACAGAGGTCTGAAGGAAATCTTCTCTATGGTGTACTATTATTAATCTCTTGATTTTCTCCAGACCAGAATTTCTCTGGACATGCAGGTGAAAAAGTGATGACATCTTATTGGCAACAGCAAATAGCAGGCGCTGACTAGATCACAGCTGTGCTGCAACACGACAGCAAAGTAGTGACATGTGTGAGTCATATGTTCACCTCTGACCTCCAGGTTAGTGAGCCTGGATCTTGTTAAAAGAAAAAAGAGAATAAAACTCCTCTGTGCGGGGTGAGTGTGTATCTAAGACTGTCACGCCTTCCTTCTGACGTACTCACACACACACACACACACATCACAGATCTCCACTCTCCGGCGTTTTGCAGAGGCTCACCTTGGCTGGCGCTGTGAAGGTAGAGCCCGTCGTGCCTCCTCCCCCAGCCGGCTGAGGGAGGGCGACCGGCTCCTTGCCCCCCTCCCCATGGTCCGGACCACCACGTTGCCATTGGGGCTGCCGCTGGGCATCTGCTGGAGCAGCTGGGGTGACAGGCTGCGATGCAATGCTGAGGAGCCAGGCTGCGAGTGACCCTGCTGGGGGGCCCTGTGCAGGTGGGGCTGGGCTTGTTGGTGCTGCTGCAGATGGGGGGCCCAGTTTCCAGGAGAACCGTGCTGCTGCTGGTATTGACCGACTGTTAGGTTGTTGTCGCTGTTGGAGCGCAGGAGGACCCGTGGCGCTGATAACGAGGACGGGGACTGATCGTTTCCGCTGCCGTTGCCAGAAGACAGACCCCGGCGGCGTTTGGAGTAGGCTGGAGCCTCGCGGAAAGGCACTGCAGAGGAATGAAGGAGAAGGAATAACATTTTTATTAAACTTTTAATTTTAAAATTAAATGCTTCAGTAAGCTACCTTTGCTCGTTTCTGATAGTCCAACTGTTAGTGGATTTTTTGACTGATAGGACATAATGTACACTGAGGACATACAATCATCACTTATAAAGTTAGTACCGTAAGCTATTGTCAGTTTCCAAAACATTTGAGAAATGGGCTTCATTTTGTTTACAAAATTTACATTTTGCTTTTTGAGTTACCACATTTGAAACAAGACAAATTTATAAAGGTTGATTGATGGATGTGATCCTAATAGAAGCATTTAAACAAACTGAAGATGTAGCTTGAGTTGAAGCACTGAAGGAATCTAAGTGAAACTGCTGAAAAGAGTTTAAGAATCAGTTTATTAAGAGATGATTTCAAAAACAAAAGTAACTCGCAGATAAAAACATACTGTACAAATGGAAGTTCCTACTCAAATACATGCAACTAACTACACATACGCATGTGTTGCAAGAAAACTAATTGTGATTTCAATGTAATCTTAACTTTAACTCTATTAAAATGCTATTTTTATGCACAACTGACCAAGTAAAGTATCAAGTAAAACATTCACAACAAGGATTTTCTTTCTGAAAAATAGATTTCACCATTTTATTCCAACAGTGTAAAAGTCTGTTTTTATAGTTTGGCCTTGACCTTTGGTCATGAGACATGTTATGCTTTATATTGGGAATATTGCTGATCAGACACAAACTGAAAATGGTATCTCGTCGTTCTACAGTTATTTAAATTCTACAAAATTAGACACAATCTGGTACCAGCATTAGACAGTATTCTCTGTCCGTGAGTCTTTACATGAGAACACTTCCTCTACATCTCTGAAGACACCACTACAGAGACTTCCACAGCAGAGGACCACCCTGTGTGTGATGCTGTACTTGAGTGAAGAGAAAGGGCCAGTAACCCTGAACTCTCCTGAAGAAAATGTCCTTGGATCAAAGTTACACAATAATTTGTTACTTTTTCTAACAACAAATACACCATCTGTCAACGTGACTGGACCCAGGGTAAACGTGTAACTTTGGTGCAGCTGTGTTCACAGAATTCAAAGCCAGTAATTGGACTTTACAGCATTAGCACTGTAATTGCAGTATGGCAGTGCCTGTTAGACTTCTGTTGCTGCACCACTAATACATGGTTATAGCCCAAGCTGGCTCCAGTAACGAAATACTCAAAGAATCCCAACGATAAGAATCATCACTGGAGTACTGCAGTATGTTTCTGTTATCTACACCTGCTTCTCTTGTGCAGGGTCACAGGGAGCTGGAGTCTTCACCAGCACACCTGTAACAGCAGGTGTGCAGATAAAAAAAAAATAGTTGAGCACACAAACATCTGTTTTAAAATCTGTTGGAATACATCGTGGGATTTTGTTATTGATCTTCAAATCACTTTTAGGACAAGCACCACCATATTACACATCCTTTTTAAACGTGGCCTTTACAGATCCAACTGAATTAAACCCCGGATGGAAACTAGGGTGCATTCTGTCAGCATTTGTAATAAGAGTGACTTTTTTATTTTTTTAATATTTTCAATCAGTCTGAGTTGGCAAAAGTTCTACAATCCAGGACCGTGTCATCCTCTGGAAGAAAAGATTAAGCTACAGGTCTCCACATGTGATAATGGCAAGCCAACAACAAAAACATTATATTACTGACCCCGATCTAGATTTGGCGCCGTCTCCAACCTCAGTTGAAAAGTAACTGCTGCTTTTCACTGCTGTTCAGTGTTGATGCTGCTGTTGTTTTTGAGATGTCGTCAATGCTTAAAAAGACCGTTCTCTTTGAGTTACCCTATTACTAAGACAACTTCCCACCTGATTTCAGCGCTGTTTTATTGACTTCATTTGTGCTGCTGAAGTCTCTTCGGGCAAAACATTGAATCTCTACCAGTCTGCCCCACCACCCTCCACAGACACTGAATGTTTGAATTGAATATGAACTGAAGTCAACCCACTATTCGGTTTTACTTTTTGGCACACATACATTATGATCACTACTTCTAATCATTCATTTCTTTATTAAACTGTATCTGAAAAGCAGATGTGTAACACAATCCTATATTTGCATCTGTGATGGACAAACAGTATATTTTAAAGCGTACAGTATTCACTGTATACTCACACAGTGAGTGATGATGCCGATTCTTAGGAGCAATTGGTCACACTTTAATTAGTACACATATTGACCACACTGAAGCCTCATTCATGGGAACAGATCTGCATTTGTCTCCATTTAACACACACCAGTTCAAAGTGGAGACCACAAAGACTGTGATTGGTCAGCTTGTGTTTTCTCCCACAGGTTTCTGTTGCCGGTGAAGATTATTGATTGTAAAGACAATCATGCGGATCTATAATGTTCTCCTATTTAGGAACACACAACTAGCAAAGTAACCTCCACTGTAAACACCACTCTCTATCACAGTGAATGAAAGAACGTAACAGTTGTGACTGCATGGCAGCGGTCTCCTCAGTCATGTGAAAAGTTGAAAGCAAGTCAGTGTGTCGCTCGACATCTCTCCATATCAAAAAGGGAATGAACGAATTTAAACATAGCCATTCTGGGAAATATAAGATAACAATACAGCCCCATCACATACACTACATTAAAAGTGTAATTATTATAGATAAAAAAACAGTCAAAAGGAATCTAAAGTGGGAGTGCATTAACCGTTTGCGTCATGTATAATCCCAGTTTAAGAAATCAGTGTGATGTGCTGGAAACAAAGTGCATATCAGCATTTTACACCACAGGGAAGGAGAAGAAGATGATGTATAAACAGCTTACCTTTTCATTCTGATGTGCTATTTTTTGTGTCAGTTACGTCAGACTTGCTAGGAGACTATGCACACACATGCACGTCTATCCATCCATCTATCTATCTATCTATCGACCCCCGTCGTGCCCCTTCGGTGCTGTTTTTGGACATGTCGTGTCATTTTCGTCTTATCAATACATCAAAATCTAAGCTCTCCCTGTGGGGGTCCCACTCCAACAGTAGACAGCTAAAATCTATTTTGGTTCCCTCCCATACACATATACAGCAGCTCAGACACACGTGAATATTAAACTGAGATTGGTGATTGGCCACGCCACCATGCTCCACGCTGCTCTTTTTCTGACCATCATTAGCATGATTACCAGGATTACATGAGCAGAGTCGAGCTTCTCTGGCCCCCTCTGCCTGCACTGTTCTGTCAGACTGAACCACTAGTGGAGGTTGGCCTTGATTTCCCCATGGATACATTCCTCCATTACACTGCAAGAGCATCAGCAGCTCTCCTCAAAGTTACAACAGTGCAAGGAGAGCAGCACTGGGCCTGCAGCCATTCCAATAAGCACCTCCTGATTATGAGATGATCATGGTACCAGGCTAACGTGGTTGCCTGTTAGATGTGGGGCAGTTTACTGCTGTTCGCTTCCTGGCAGTCTGAACATCTGAAAAGGGATTCACTGAGTCATTATCACTTTCCCAGACTAATATCTCAGACCTTTCTCTCTCTCTGTGTCTACAGCTGACGTGTTGATGAAGAGAAGAGGTGCTAACATCTAATGAGCTAGCACATTTAGGAGCTACCAGGCTATCTTGTGTGAATCCCTGAGGTGCGTGTGGCCTCCAAGCTGGCGGGGCAAGTTTTAACTTCAGCCGAACACTCACTCACACACATGCAGGCATGACTTGCTGTTTCTTTCTCTGAAGCTCTTGCGCACAATCGCTCCTGCAAATTAATTATCCAGTAAAATGGGGAGTCAGAATAAACAGAGCATCTTATATAACAGTTGGAAAAGCAATCAGTAGAATCCATACCATTAAATTCTCTTCAAACACCGCCTGTGGTCAGAGGTCAGTGAGTCTGGAAGCACTCAGCCAAGCTAAATGATGATGTTGACATTATGCTAATACACTGAACTGTTACAGGAAGACAGTTTAAATGCTGTGTGTATTTCAATAGTCCAGTTTGTGCCAATACCATGTGTGCTGATCATAAAGTAAAACTGAGTTTAAAAAATTGGTATATTTATACTGTAACCAATGTTTTCATTTTAAGGACACACCTTCACTCCATTCTGCATTTCAGTGTAATGTAACCAGCCAATCCAGAATGGCAGAGTGGCAGATAATGTCATGGCCACAGAATGAATCCTGTAGTGCTCAGGTGTGTCATATGGACACAATAAATAACGTGAAGCTCTTTTCAGAAAAATCTAGAAGAAAAATATCAGCAACATATTTGATCAGAAATTAAATTACCAAAGTTTACATTTTCCTTAACCTACAAAGACTAGACGCCTCACACATAACAATTTTCTTGTTCTGGCAGCTGAGGAGTGCATTCTGAAGGACACAGACAACACTTTTTTTCAGTATTTTATCCCTTTATTAGAAAGGGACAGTGGAGAGATACTGAGAAAGGCAGGAGAAACACAGGGAACATGCAACAAAGGTCCCTGGCCAGACTGTGGATGCTGTGGTACATGGACCGCACATTAACCTCTAGGCCACAAGTTCAACCCCTTGCTTTGCTCATTTATGCTGCAATCCACATAGAAATGGGAAAGAAATGGAGCAAAAAACTCTAAATTTGGAAGAGATAGTGAATGGAGGGCAAACTCCCCAGGGAGAGAGGAGAGGGTCAGGTTGACTTCAGCTGAGCTGCAGCTCTGAACTGAAACCAGATAAAGTGGAATGTGAAACAATAGCTATTCTCTAATGTCACATCGGAGTTTGCGTGGAATTTTAGGAACATTTTATCATTTACAATTATTGCAGTCAGCAGCCACACAAACATGTACACTGCTTCTGCTGAATGACAAAAGCTAAGCAGGCGTGGGTCTTGAGTAGTACCTGGAAAGGAGACCGCCTTGGAAAAGAGAGAGGTGTTGGTGGGCCAGCAGGGGGGCAATCTTCCCTCTGGTCCTAATAATAAGATCCCTTTCCCCAGTACAGTGCCGGGGACGCTGTGTTGTGGGACACAGAGGTTCTGAACCAAGGTGTAATTGGCTCTGTGTTTCCCTCCCTCTCCACCTCCAGCTGATGTGTGGTGAGCGTGTTCTGGCGCAAATGGCTGCCATGCATCACCCAGGTGGGTGCTACACATTGGTAGTGGTTGAGGTGAGTCCCCACCCCCGAAGCGCTTTGAGTATCTATCATAAAGCGCTATAAAAATGTAACGCAATCATAGTATTATTTCTCCGACCGACACATGTGATGTCAAAATAACAAACATGTATAAAATAATTAAGAATGTGAACAACGCACCTCCTCTCTGAAAGCACACTGGCTTCTGATCGGCCAGCTTCCCTGCTCCGGGGGTGTGTTGGTGTTTACCTCTCACCTCTTACATTAGTACAGCAGCTTTGGACCGCTGGTTCCATCTAATGCCAGGAGCTACTGTTAGCAATGGCTAGCGGTTAGCAACGAGTAAAGCTATCTGTCCATCAGGAAACTTCATAAATCACAGTTGAGGCAGAGCAGCCAGAGGACATCAGTGGGAAAACCGGAAAATATTTACCTTTACTTCATAATCGTAAAAAGCACTTTCTGTGGGACACTGAACAATCCCCTGCTCTGTGAACTCGTCTAACCGGATCTTTGGGGGCGCAAACATCCCGATGTTGGGGGGTATTTTGGATGTTTGACATTTACATATGAAGGAGGAAACAATGGAAATTTTATTCAACTATGCCAAGGGAAATACAGTTTTCCATTCTACAGCACCTCTGAAGCTGCACTAAATGAAATCCTTCACACTGTGCTGCCTTCATAACAGCCAGGGGCAGGAGATGTTAAATTCTCTATACCAAGTTGATTACATTGCCTTTTCTTCTGTGTTTGACAGCCGCTGAGACAAATAACTGTTCTAATGTGTTTTGGATGTTTGTGAAAGCATGTTCTTGAAGCCTGGAAGCCATCTCCTCTGATTCCCTATTTGAAAGCTTTTATCAGGTGAGTTCCTGAATTATGAATTTAAAATGTGTGTCCTTCATTAGGTCCACAGTAGAATTCCAACAATTGATCAGTCACAACCCAAAGTGGCCACAGTGAATTCCTTACATTTTATAAAACTCCCACAATGCAATGCTTTGCCTGCGCCTATGACATAACAGATGGGTAAATTACAGTTATGTGAAACTATCACTGTCAGTGGTGACGCAAAACGGTGATGATTCATAAGTTTCCGGAATGTCAATTTACAGATTATTTATAGTTTCTATCGTGTTTTTCATGTAAGAAAATACCGAATGAGGGAAAGATTTCAGAGATTTTTTTATTGTTACACTGTCATGGAATTTAGCTGAACAGTTAGTGATTCTTCTTCTTCTTCTAGCACTGACAATCCTCACATGGGGAAAACATGCAGTTTATTTCACCTGCAGGTTTTTGTCATCTGGGGCAAAACCCTTCAGTCACTGTGTTGGATCCTTCCACCATTAAAAAGCTTCAAGAGATCAATTTGTCTTTACTAGCTAGATTTTACATTCTGCCAATAGAGGCTTTATTGACATCATGTCTTCTTTGCCTATTGCACCTTGGTACAAACCTGCAACATCTGCACACAGACAAACAGTTCACTCAGTTTAGCACAGCTCATCAAATGGAACCAATACAGCAGCTCGATTAATCCATAAAATTCTTCATGATAGTTCTAATGAGTGTTTCATTAATTAGATTAAATTAAACATGAATATTAACTAGACCATCTTGCTATGGGATCACAACAGCCAAGAGGACCCATGAGCAGTAGTCAGTACTAGATGCGTTTTCCATAATCATATGTCGGACCACATTTCATTTTGATCTCAGCTGCACACTTAACGCGCAAAGTTTCGTTACTGCGTCTTGCACCGTTGCACAAAATCTGTGCAGACATAAACACCTGGCAAAGTACTCAAACCTGCTTCTGTGGTGGATCCCGCTACAGTAGGTGTGTCCAGGACCACATTTTGCCAGGATGACACACAAACACACACACGCGCACAGACTAGGCCTATAATAATAATAATAATAATAATAATAATGACCGGTGTACATAAAACGCTGTCAACTATATAAATGTAAGCTATATATATCCCGACAGAATCCAGATTGTTGGCACCCCTTTTCCCGCCTATAGGCGACACAGCCCGTTGCTTCAGATTCTCCGTCTCCATTGAGAAAATAGCAGCGGATGAATCAAAGCCACCAACATGGTTTCACACACAGACAGATGGATAGGCTGTTTAGGTTCTGTTTGGGTGAGGGGGAACAGCACCTAGTCATGACTGTGGGGGTTTTCTCCACCTTGGAGTCCAATTTTTCATCTCTCTCTGTGACCTAAAAACTTGTCCAATGCCGGTGCTGTCTCCTCTTTTTCGTTTGAAGAAAAAAAAAAAGAAAAGAAGATTATTCTTGAAACCTAAATACGCGCCGACCTACCTACACCCTAATAGGGACGGTAAAAATACCTCGAATGATGCTGGGCACTTTTAATAAAGAGATAAGGAACGCATCAGTACTTTTCTTAATAAAGCAAAGAAAATTGCTCCACATTCAGCTGAAGTTGACAGTCAAAGTATTGCGCGAACTCCAAACGGGAGCGCCGAACTGAAAAGTACTCAAGAAGAGAAAGCAGCTTACCTTCCTTTTTTAAGGCATTGATGATCGACTTCATTTTTACTCCTTTGCTACTCCGACTTAGCGTCACGGCTCGTGCATAGCACAGGACGTTTTAGACCCCGAGTTTCCCTTTCAGCACCATGGACAGCGACCCCGCGGAGAAGAGCTGCCGCGCGCAGCGCACATGATCCCGCACACACCTTCCAGCACCGCCGCCTCCCCGGTAATCCAGCACGAGCCCCTCCGCTAACACACATGCCTCCCCTTATCCCGCCCCTAACACGCCTCCCCTCTCTGCTTCTCTTTCTGTCTCCCATGAGGGACAGAGCGCACTGCACAACTGCACAGTGGAGCCAACAGAGCAATAAGCCCGGTGTAATTCAAGTGGCTGTAAAAGAAATAGTCGATGTGGAAATGGCAGTAGCCTAGCAGAAGAATGTTGAAATAAAAGTAGTGGCTTTTGTTTTGGTTGAGGTCATGTACACAAATTAATAGAAAAAAGCATGAAGAAAATGCAGACATTTCAATGCAGGAGGGCTCACAGAATGATTATTAAATAGTTGTAAAAACGATGTGTGACAAAGGTTGTGCAAAGCTGAATAATACTGGAAAACCAGAAAGAGGCAACACTATTTCTAAATAACCCCAAACACATGATCTGCATTTAAGTAATACTATTTCTTTATGCTTACCTGCAGACATAATGTCCAGCAGTGATACAGTCTATCTGTAATCTAGTGCATCAGTACTATCAGTCTCTAATATTGATACATACTCTGACTAAAGTGTGGTGAAACATAAGTGCAGCTGTTTCCAGGGCTCACAGTCACCACATCTCAACCCATCTGTGGGAGATTTATGGAGCGGCGTGTTAGACAGCGCTCTCCACCGCCGTCACCAAAACAACAAAAGAGGGAATATCTTTTCAACGAATGGTGTTCATCCCTCCAGTAGAGTTCAGAGACTGCCACACGCCTGTATGTTGACAAGTGGATTTCACATCTTGATGGTTTTGTGTGATATTTACTTGATAAAATGTAACACAGCATTGTCTTAATAGAAAACACCATAAAATTATCCAAGTGAATCATTTTTTCATTAACTAATAAATTCATACACTGAAGCTCCTGGAGATGGAACATCTTACACTTTGTTTTTGTTCTTTAATTTGTCACCCATCTGTAATTATCTATAGCTTGTTCACTGTTTAACACTCAATGAATCATGGATCAAATTAATGAGCAGATGAGGTCCTGGCAGAGATGGGGACTCGAGTTTAAGACTCGGACTCGAGTCAGACTTAAGTCGCAAACACAGTGACTTCAGACTCGACTGGGACTTGAGGTGCGGGACTCGTGAACAATGTTTGCATGTGATGAGCTCGCTGTTATTCCCCTCCCTCCGTTACCTGTAACATGCCTACGTAGTAGCTATCAGCTGCGCGCAGCCACACGTGAGAGAGGACAACAAACAGCTGCTGAGCCGTTCATCATGAACTTTAAGGCTTTAAAACTTCACACAACAAGACCCTGGCTTCACATCATCCTCAGATTATCAGAGAGACAGCTCCCCGGCTGGACCGCATACTTTCAGTCAAATATCTGTTGTTTGCAGCATCAGGCGGACTCACATACAATGAGTCTCGTTCAAGGCAACAGAGGTGTCGAGTCTGTGAGTTCACCCCACAGTGGAACTTCATACTGGCCTTTTAACAAATAAGATGTTGGTCATTAGCTCTGTTCACTGTAGATGTGATGCAGGTTTGAATTGTTCAATCACATTTTTCTCAAATGATCAATCAAAAGCAGTAATTGTTCAGAGGTTTACATTAATCTGGTTTCAGGAGAGAGTTTTGGCATCCAGCAGTGGTCTAAATGTTGCCTCAGAGGTGCTTTGTCTGTCAAAATGTTAAGTATTGGTACTAAATTAACAGAAATGCTACTTGCCTTCTTTATAAAATTTACAAGCTTCTCCATTTACAGACATATCAAAGATTCTCCTGCTGGAATGGTAAAATAAGATTCAGTAGTGTAAATCTCATTTACAGTCACAGCCTCAGGTGTCCAGAGTTGATTCATTTGCACACAGAAAAATTAATAAAACATGAAAAGAACAGAGAAAATAACAACCGCTGTGCAGATTGAAAACCCCAAGAGACACACGCATTCACTATAAAAACACCTTTCTCCAAAACAAACAAATGAAAATAAAGATAGCATGCAAAGTAAGTACAAATATAAATGGCATTACACCGAATGCAAAAATAGAAGGAAAGCAAGACTATGGATTGTTGCATGGATATCTTGTATGTATGTTTAACAACAGCGAGATAAAAAGATCATTGGTTTACAGGTTGAAAACTTAAAGAAACCAGATTTCATAAAGCTTAAAAAGACAGAAAGTTCATAAAAGAGGACAATCTATAGATTCTATACAATATATTTCACTATTTAAACATTTTAAATCCTCTCCATCTCCTAAAAATAATTTGTGACTTTGTTTTTCATTGTGTTGACTTAACCTTTAAAGATGTATTCTGCTCATGTTTAGGTTCCTCATCTTATTTAGAGGTTGTACCAGAGCAGGTTTACATGGTTATATATTTGTCATACTGCACATTGCTGCAGCTCCTCTTTCCACCCTGTGTTGAAGGCTTCGTTTTAGCTATGGAGTGATACATCTTGTCTCTAAATGATCTTTGTTGGGAGTTGCACATGCTCAGTTCCTAGT
>NC_060169.1:1180840-1183920 GCF_021292245.1 Micropterus dolomieu | reverse complement strand
TTTCTATTGTGAAAGCATTTTTTGGATGGTTCGGACTTTCACACCGTTTACAGGAAGTTCTGCTGTAAACCGAAAACAAAGAAATGCACTGAAATAAAACTGTAAGTCTACCAGCTCGGCTGCTACGGAAGCAACTCGGCACTCACCTTTTTGGTCTCTCCTGAACAAACTTAGCTCCCTACGCGTTGAGCTGGCCAACGAACCGAGCTGTAGAATATAGTTCAAACTGTCCGGACCATGAAGTACAACATGGTGACATCAGATGCGCGTTTTATTTTGTTAGGGTGATGGAAACAACAAAAACACTTCCCGAATTTCATAAAGTTTTTACGCACGCTTGAGGTGTTTTTAGTCCTTTTGGAAAAAGAGCTAAACAGGAGATGGAAACACTTCTGCTGATAAGTTCTGACGTAGCGGGGATTGACCTCACGACTGATCAGCTGTTTCAGTTGTCGGCGTCTTCCCAGATATTCCCATAATGCACAGAAACACATTCCTGTAGGTCCATGCGACTGGATTTGTTTGTGGTTTGCAGCCTCTGCTTCTTGTTTATTACAGCCTGTCTAACTTCAACTAATGACGCAGCTACGCTTTGTTAATCTGAGTTTATTCGCTCCAAACCAGCTGATGGAAATACACCTAATTCACATCATCATTGTATTTCCTGTTTTGCAACATTTCAAAAGTTCACTTAAAGAGCTGGTTTTCTGCTCATGTTCAGGTTCCTCATCTTATTCAGGTCTTTGTACCAGAGCAGGTTTACATGGTTATATGTTTGTCATCCTGCACATTGCTGCAGCTCCTCTTTCCAGCCTGTGTTGAAGGCTTCGTTTTAGCTATGGAGTGATACATCTTGTCTCTAAATGATCTTTGTTGGGAGTTGCACATGCTCAGTTCCTAGTTAAGGACTACTAGCCAATCAGAAGCAGAGAAGGGCGGGTCGGCGAGAAGCCGGTAAACGGCTCGGGTTCAGCCGTACTGGAGCGAGAGTTTCAGAGCGGTGAGTTATTAATCTGTATCCATAAAGTTTTAACTGAGCTCTGTCTCTACATCACAGGAACAACTTTCTGTCCACTGACTGCCTGGAGGGTAGCTAGTGTTTGGAAGGGAGAGGAGAGCTGTGTGCTGCAGCTCGCTGTTTCTGAGGGCGTGTCGGAGTCGCCGCTCGGCCAGCGCACCTCGACATTTTACACTTTGGTGTACCGGGACATTTTCTTGCGTACAGGGACTTCTCCCAAGGTGCTGGTCCTCTCCTCTCCATATCAGGTTCTCTGGTCGCCACGTGACGCTCACCTGTTCCCGTTCTCGCCTGCTAAACTCTGTCGGCGCAGAGAGACGAGGGAGAAGAAGCGCGGTGCCTTTCAAGCAGCCGTGAGCAAAATGTAACTCGTCAACGTCACTTGTCGTGAAGCGACCAATCACAGCCTGGATGGGGTTTAAAAGTATTGACAGATAGGCGTCATTTACACTGGGGACGCTGGGGACAGGTCAGAATCTGAATGTCTGCATCACTTTTTGAAAGCTTATGTTCTGAAAAACAGCAAGAAGAAATGTTAAATAACAAATGAAACAAGGCAAAATAGGAAAATGATGCAATGCAAATATAGAAGAAACAAATGTGCATTGTCCAAAAGCTGATTACAGAATTATTTTCCATTATATATATTTTGTCACCTGCCATCTTTATTTTGTTTCCCTTTATATAAATAAAGACATTTCCACCATAACTTGGTGCAGAATGCAGGAAAGTAAGTGGTTAATGTGCAACGTCGTTAATGTTAAATGTTTAGTTTCATCTTGTGGTTGATGATAGTTTGGGGGGGGGGGGGGGGGGGGGGGGGGGGGGGGGGGGGGTACTGTCACCTACTTACTGACGTGACCTGCTGTGATGAAACTACAATGTTCTGAAGACGGACTACAAAAAGCGCATCTTTGACACTGCGCCCGTGTTGTTGTAACGCAGGCCATTACTTCATAACCGAGACAACAGAAAGGCAGATAAGGTACCAGTCATTAAATAATTGGACAGGGTGTCACATGAATCCCAATTGTATGTAAATACAGTGTTTCCCGCAGAATGACAGCGTAAAGCTTGATTTATACTCCTGCGTAGGGTCTACATGTGTAGCTACGCCGTAGGCTACCAGGCATTTATACTTGTGCGTCAGTGTCTCCGTCATTCTGCAATTACACCCCAAACGCTAGTCAGCGCTACAGCGTCCACTGTGTTGACTTTTGCCGGCCGAGCAGGCTAACTTCCAGTTTATCCCTCCGCTAATGTGAATGCAAGTAAAATTGTATCCGTGCGGCTGGTGTAGCTTTTTCAAATGTTATCGACAGAACGGATCACAACCACTGACCTGTGGTTAGAAGATGAAGTTTTTTGAAAATGTAGTTGTAAAAGTACTTTTTAATGTATATTTCAGTTCACTGTTAGGGCTGCATTGTTTTAGTACTAAGTAGTGGATCATTTCTTTAAACTCTCTATTTGAACTCTTCTCATTTCAAAATGTTCTAAAGTCATAATTCCCATGTGACGGGATTATCTGGAGATTTTATTGTTACTGCAGATGGAAAAATAAGAGCCAGTCCTGTGTGTTCATATTCTGAAGAGACTCCGCCGCTCACATGACTTCCTGAGACAAACCAGGAAACAGGTTGTTATTCTGCCTCACTGAGACGAGACACACTGAGAGTCAGACGGTAAGACTCCCCTTCAGACCAGAACCAGCACTTCCACTGAGAGAGGACAGCTACAGGAGGGATACTGGGAATACTGGGAACACTGGGAATACGAGCACTTCAACCTGCTGCTGAATCCACAAACTGAGAAAAGAGTTTGACGAGAACAAAGACTCAAAGTGAAGGTAACTTTCAGGACCGTTACTGAAGGAGGGAGTGGCTGACTGTTTCCTGTCTGAGCGTCTGCTGCTGTGACTTCAGCTTCACTCAGAGACTAAATGGCTTCCAGATTAGAGGAAGATCTCTGCTGTCCTGTCTGCCAGGACATCTTTAAAGATCCTGTCATCCTGTCATGTTGCCACAGCTTCTGTAAAGGCTGTCTGCAGAGCTGGTGGACA
>NC_060169.1:1165503-1180740 GCF_021292245.1 Micropterus dolomieu | reverse complement strand
CTACTGCTGCTACCTTAAACTCCAGGTCGTCCACATCCTCATTTGAGAACTAACAGGATACACTTACCTGTAAACTGTGGCAAAGTATTAAAGAGGTGGTATTCTGCTCATTTTCAGGTTCCTCATCTTATTTAGAGTTTGTACCAGAGCAGGTTTACATGGTTATATTTTTGTCATACTGCACATTGCTGCAGCTCCTCTTTTCAGCCTGTGTTGAAGGCTTCGTTTTAGCTATGGAGTGATACATCTTGTCTCTAAATGATCTTTGTTGGGAGTTGCACATGCTCAGTTCCTAGTTAAGGACTACTAGCCAATCAGAAGCAGAGAAGGGCGGGTCGGCGAGAAGCCGGTAAACGGCTCGGGTTCAGCCGGACTGGAGCGAGAGTTTCAGAGCGGTGAGTTATTAATCTGTATCCATAAAGTTTTAACTGAGCTCTGTCTCTACATCACAGGAACAACTTTCTGTCCACTGACTGCCTGGAGGGTAGCTAGTGTTTGGAAGGGAGAGGAGAGCTGTGTGCTGCAGCTCGCTGTTTCTGAGGGCGTGTCGGAGGAGCCGCTTGGCGTCTGTGACGTCACAGGGATGAAAGGGAAGCGGCTGGACTACAAACGAGCTGTTTTCAGTTCAGAGCAGAGTTTTCTGTGGGAGACGGGAACTCCCTTTTTCACTTTGCTAACCTGTTACATGCACAAAAAAGGTTTATAACTCAATAAAGGAGAGGGGGAAAGCCATAAAGCAGAACACCTCTTTAAATATTATTTCCACATCTCTTAATTTCAAAATGATAGAAGATTTTCTTACAGGGCAAACACACATCTTATATAAATATATTTACTTACTTATTTACATTTTTCATTGTACATTTAAGGGCTAACATTTCAATGATTTCTGGGAAGTCAGATATTTTTATGCTTCTCAGTTTCCATATCATCTCTTTAAATCAATTATAATGTATACTGATGCTCCAAAAACAAGATCAGTATCATCTGATGAGAATAAACATATAAAAAAATGAAACATAGAAAATGTAATGTCATTCAGACTTTCAGGAGCTGAACTGAGCTTTGTTATTTATAGGACAAACTCACAACTGGGTTTGAAAGAAAGCCAATAATGTACACTTTAAAATGCTACCAATGTTGTTAGAAGTAATATATACAATATATGAACCTGAAGTAAGATGTGCACCGGTGTTAAATATCCAATTTACTGCAGAGATTGATTAATATCATGAGCTGATTACACTGACAAAACTGCCATTCATCAACATCCTATCAAAATATTACCTGTTCAGACATGCTGACTAGGCAATGTCACCTTGAGTGGTACCAAAATCTCAGAAAGAAGGTTTTCAAAGTAGTCAGTATTAGTCAGTAGTCGCTGCCTGCCAGCAGGTTAGGGCCGCGGCTTCCGATATTGAAGCTGAGGCTGACGGAGTAGTAGTTGATGATTAGATTTGATCAGCCAGGTGTTGGGAGCAGCGGATGAAGATGATGAAAAACAATGGAGTGGTGTGCAGCTTCTTCAAGAAACAAATCCTTGTTGTTGCTAAGCAACTCAGGGGGGACGGGGCCATACATCATTAAAGCTACGCTTGCACACCTGCCTGTTGTATGATGTAACATGCATTTATATGACTCTCTCTCTGCACTTGCCACCACTTGTTTGATTTCATGCTCTGCTGTTGTGTGACGCCATCTGGTTACACACTTTCCTGCTTAATGAGGGCTTGTTAAAGTTCTGCATCTCTATTTCACAATTCTCTTTCTTCGCAACAACTCCAAAGCACGGTGACACACGAATTCATCCACGAACTGACCCCACTGAAGAGCAATATACCAGATGGCTACATGCATAGCATATGTTGTCATAAAGTATGCAATAATGCAGTGATGGGAGCAGATTTCCATCATGGGTATTTTCATAGTGTGCACTGCCACTTCACACAAACTAGTTGAAATATGAATGAATACAGAAAGTGGATACCATTGCGGTCTTCAAAATAAAAAGATATTGGGCCACAGGCTCTGCTATACTGCTTTTACAGGTTTAGGTGTCAATCACCTGATTACACTGCATAGTCAAAAGTATATGGACACACTTTATGTGTATCTGCCTGCACTAATCTCCTATTGGACCCACCAGCCTAATATTGTTTGTGCACATTGATGTATGCCCATGGACCTCTTGTGGTTGATTCACAATTTTTAAAAAGACTATTTTGCTGACTGAGCTTAGCGTAAAGCCTAGACTTTTGTCTTTTCAGCAGTATTTGCCATTTTACGATATTTGTTACAACACAGAAAAGGTATTTCAGCTAGGCTAAAAACAAGGCTCACCGTGTCTCTGTTGCCGGCCACATTTTGGCTTTTGTCGTGGCTCAAAAATTTACATCCTTAGAAAATGTTGGTCTCTTCTTGAAGTGGAGAATTTGCACATTAATCCCATACCCAATATGTACATCCTGATAACAAAACCCTCGTTTCTATTATCTTTGCCGCCATCTTGAATAGATGGGAGGGACAAATGAGCTTGATTCAACTCTTTTCTGTTGAAACAATAATTATGATTAATATATAAAATACTTACAATACCATTACCCGATTCTATGCATCTTAAAGAACACTGACTACACTATACAAAATAACTTTCTCCCCTTCATTTCACTCCTCTCATGCATCCACGTTGGACACACCGCTGCCCTGCACTCCCCGTTTCCTTCCCCCCTGCCTCCAGACACACCTCACAACTCCTCTAGTGATAAATGTAGCGCCTGTCTGAAGGAATGCACTGGATCTGACACCAGAAGATACACATACATTTCAGATAGCAGGTCATTTTCTGTTGTTACTGAACCATCAGTAAATGCAGCTCACACCGCTCCACATAAACACTTAAACTAATTACATCACCAATCAATACTAATGAGCAGTATTGCGGTTTCTCACTCTCCCCTCAGGGTTGAATGGTAATTTCCACCTCATGTTCTCACCATAATTTACCTAACATGAGGACACAACGCTTTATATGTACGCGAAGTGTTTCAGCAGCTTACGATGTGAATACCTACAAATGTATCGCATCACGTGGATGAAAAATTAAATAAATCAGCATCACCTTCCTTGCTGACAGGATGTTGAAACTGTGAGAGCCATTTTGTCCTCCTTCCTGGTTACAGCGCTGGCACAATCAGCCAAATATAGCACAGAGTGCGAGTGTGTGTGAGTGTGTATAACACAATATATAACACAGTAGAAACCCCTGTTTAAGGAAAGAGAACATTTAATAATGATGAATAAATGAACATGCAGCCTTCATTTATTTATTTATAAATACATACTGTATATTACCACTTTGTTGTTGTGAATATTTGTATTGTATTAGCAAAATATTTTAAATAAAGTCTACAATTTCAAGAAATAATTTCCCAAATAGCATTTATTTCCATTAACAACAGCAGAAAAAGCATTTGATGGTAGGCCTTTTAAAAAGGTTTATTTAGTCATTTCTGCTGATGATATAAATCTTCAATTTGCAGCCTTTGATAAAACGTTTGTGTGAATTCACGATGTTACCTGATTAAATAAAGTTTATAATATGGCTGCCTCTGTTGTTTCTGTATGGATGCTCTTCTCACATTTACAGCCCCACTATCTGCCAGAGGAATCTGCAACACACGGCAGTATTGCAGACTGGAGCCACGTGCAAAAAGGACTACTTGGACAGACCTCAGCTACAGCAGCTCCTGCCAAAACCAATCACAAAATCAGCTTGAGAGTTGAGGAGGTGGAGGGGGAAATTCCCCAAAACATTTCAATAGTTGCAGAAGAAAACGAGAGGGAAACTCTGTGTATGCATGTGGATGTAAATGCCAAATGTTTTCCTGATTAGCTGCCTGACCCCCCCCTCCAAGTGTTTACTGCAGAGAGTTCATCTCCTGCAGGCAGAGGTGACAGTTTCGATCGTTTCCTCCACAGCTGTGTCGAGCAGGAACTTCTGCCAGTCTGCTGTGCTGACCAGGGTGCAATAATCACTGACATTAAGAGTCACCTATAGAAAGAACAAAGCCCGCCTCTCAGGTATTTCTACACAGGTTTCAATAATACTACACAAAAAAATCCTTTTTACTGTATGTTTAAGCTTTTTTTAAACTTAAATCTCAACTCCAGCTTTCAGCTGAGGGTACACAAATGTTTTCTCTGGGAACATTTTTTTGTTAGGTTCATAAAAAGTTTTTATGAATATATTTTGTGGAAATGCATAAATAAAAATGAGCTGAAATCAGCAATAAACTAATTTTGAAAAGAACAAATAGCATTTTATAACAATGAATTGAGTTTTAAAGATTTAACAGACTATTTCACAATTACTCATATGATTTCATAATGTCTTCATTCATTCATTTATTTTCTATTAAACACTTTGGGTCTCAATAGACATGAAGTCATATGTCAAAGAACATGGACAATCAATCTTATTAGGAGGCATCAAGCTGATTCCAGATATGCATATATACTGTGGGATATTTTAAGAGAAAACATGTTATTTTATTTTTATTTATTTATGTGGGGGTTACGGTTTGCCTGCAGTCTTTTTCACCACTACCTCACTGTGTGTATATAAAAAGAAGTCCTGATGCATAAACATACAGTCATGCAGTGCCTTCTGCCCTGCATGACTTCTCACCAGCTGACAGGTAGATGTGGTAGGTCTGTTCTCCTGCTGTATGTCAGCCAGGTCTGGGTTTTTGGAAGGATTTTTAAAGTCATTTTTCAGGGCTCTTGCAGGGATTGGCTTGTGTTCAGGTGCAGTATAGAATGGACTCCAGCTTTAAGAAAAAACGCAGAAGCAAATCTGAAAATCCTGCAGCAAACTGGGAATTGATGAGTGTGAAAATGGTTAAGGTGTGCGTGTGAATGCCTCACGTGCATGTGATTGTGTATATGGTTTGTGTGTGTGCAAGTATAAAAGTGTGTATTTGGTGAGTACATACTCAAACACATTATCACACTGTGCCAGCGGGTGGTCTAATACGCCCATCTGTCAGTCATTCTTACACAGGCTTACTGCTGTATGAAGAGACACACATGCTCACCACACTCGTTATACTGTGTGTGTGTGTGTGTGTGTGTGTGTGTGTGTGTGTGTGTGTGTGTGTGTGTGTGTGTGTGTGTGTGTGTGTGTGCGCGCGCGCGCGCGGCAGAGAAAGACACAATTGTAAATATACTAAATAAAATTTTTAGAAGCATACTTTGGAATGAACACACTGTGCCGCATTAGTTGGTTAAATGCTTGTTTTGTTTCCATCGTTTTCTTGTGGCTCGGCATTGCTGTGGCAGAGAATCGTGTATTATTGTCTTTACAGCTGCCAGTGAAAGTCTGTCTCTAAAAATGAAAATGTGTTATGAATTAATGCAAAAGACAAGGGTGTTAAAGAGAACTGCGTGCATAAATGTTTTGCTTATTGTTGTATGTTGGATTGTTTTATATATATATTTATGGGGTAAATCCATACTGTGCTGTGCTATATTCTAATAAACAAATACACAAAACAATCATGAGATATAAGTGTCAGAATACAGGTGAGTGACAAGTTAAAGGAAAAACCTCCCTGAACTCTGAAGGCGGTGGTGATGGCGCAGTAGATAAGACACATGCCTTTGGTGTGAGAGACCCCGGTTTAATTCCTTCGCTCCCGGACCAAGACGCTTAACCCCTAGTTGCTCCAGAGGAGTGTGACCTCTGCCATATATATATATATATATAGTGCACCTTCCTTCCAAAAGAAATCAATCATTTTGTATCTCTTAGTTCTGATTTAGTATCCCGTAATTTAGACTTTCAATAGTATTATGTTTTCATCTATTTATTTTTTGGCTTCCAAACTATTCAAAAAATGAATTCAAACCAAATGACCTGTTATGAGTTTATGAAAAGGAAATACTGTACAATATATGATCAGATATGTTACTCGCAAATCCAGACATTGACCTCAAAAGTCCAGTATCAGTCAGACTAATCACTACTGCCACTACCAATAATTATAACATTAAAAATAATTCACGTGATTGATTAACTCTATTTTCAATGTGGAAGTGGATACCTGCCGGTCGGGGGTTTGTCTACGGTGAAACAACCTACTCACCTGCAGTACACGGCTGTGCATGGACAGTAACCCGTGTCCATGCACAGCCCTCTGAACTTTTAACTATTTACTACAGTATATAGGACACACACACACACACACACACACACACGTTAACGTGAAGAACATCAGGCGTCCATCTGGAAATTATGAATGAAAGTGAATGCCCCACTGATACAATAATTTACTGAATTCAAGCACTTGAAACTGAAGATTAGCCATCCCTGAGTAAACTCGGAGCAAGCAGATGAAACTGGCTGATGGATTAAGAGCTTTCAAGTCTCCAAATAACTAATAACCACCAAATTAGGAATAATAATAATAATAATAATAACGTGCAGCACTGGTCCATGTCATGCAGTTAACCTGCATTTATCAGGCACCAACACTGTGGTTGTCACTGAAATCTAATATTCCTACATGCTGTCCAATCAGATGTGACAGACAGATCATTCCTTGCACCTTCTGTTGATTGAAAACAAGATCTGAATGTTTGATTTGAAAATTTCGCCCTGTGGGCAGAGCTGTTGATGGTCACAACTGCGGGCATCTGCGATCAAACACCTTGTGTTCTTGCACATTGATGTTTATATTCCAGCCCACACACACGAGACACGGGAACTGCTAAGAAAATATAATGTAAGCATTTGCTGGCTAAATCCATTGTGCTTCTTTAATACAATTAAATCGATTAAATCGATTACTAAAATGCATGAAGGCAAATTCTGTGCCTTGCTTCGTTTAATCCATATAACTATACAGCACACTGTTTCACACAGACATCTATTACTGTCGCACTTTGCGGTTACGCTGTGTGAACACGACGTGATTATGATGCCGCTGTTTGCCAAACGGAGGAAGACAGAGAAAACAGCCAGGGACGAAGAAGAAAGTGTCCAAAGTCTGGGATTATTTCAAGCTCAAGAAAACAACAACTCTGTAACGTTACCGTCCGTCCACCGAAAAACCAAACTGATGTCGCCAACGCAGCAGCACAACTGCATCTGATCAGAAAGCAGCCGGAGTTCTGCCAGCGGACCACAGACAAGGGAACAGCAACTTTAAATCCCTACTGATTGTTGAAGGCTATCGAGACTAAGCTGCGGTCCTCAGCTGTAAATGCACACATGTGCGTTTGTTGGGCCGTGAGTTTGTGTTGTAATACTTAGCAGATACTTGGCATTTCACTTTATAAACATTTAATAGATAGTTTTCTCATTCATTTTCTGTTGATTGACTAATCAACTACTTTCAGCCCTAGTTTTAATTAGTCTTAAGTGTTCCCATCAGACATGAGACCAACTGTGAGTTCCTTAAACGCATCTCTGTCCTGTCAGCAGCACCTGAGAAGCTGAGAGGACAGCAGGAGATCAAACGGATTGAACATGAGAAATTCAATGGATGACTATATTGTCAAGGAGGCATATGAGAAGTACACAGGAAGCTCCCAGGTGAAGTGTGGGCATCGATCAGTCATCATGGGGGAATCTGTAGCTCGGCGGGTAGAGCAGTTCAGTCTCGAGCTCCTCCTGTTCACAGGAGCCTTGAGCAAGACATGAACCCTGACCTCTCCCCACGGTTAGGCCAGCACTGCATGGTACCTCGCTGTGAACGGGCGGATAGGAGGCAAATTGTAAAGTGCTTTCAATAAAAGCGCTTTATTAAGGCAGCCCGTTTACTTCAAGATGTAAAGTACTGACTAATCTGTCAAACGATCATGACAATGACACGTGAAACAATAACCACAACTTGTCATCAATAGAAAATTAGCGCTTGTGTGAATTTACTTTCTGTGATCCAAACAGCCTCTCTTGTATAACGCTGCTAAAGCGTGACGTATGCACCCTATTTTTGGGGGTTCTGGTAAGTATTGTGTACTGTACGTTCTGACATAGCATGGCATGTCAGACTTGTATGGGCTTGGAGAAAATTGCTGAAAGTGTTACTTTGGTCCAGCATTTCATCCTCTCACCTCAGACAACAGCTGCCTATGGAGGGTCTGATTTGGTGTGGATTGCATTTCAGAAAATGTAAGATGTATCGGTTACGTGAGACGGAAAAAATAAAATGCAGGAAGCCTTAATTCCATTATTTAATTTCAATAGCTACTTTGGTTTAAAAGGTCCACGTTTCAAAATAAAACTGCACTTAACATGTTAACCACACAGTATGAATTTAACCATTTCAGGGCCTCTGGGGGTTCAAAAACAATGATGTAATGAAATGGAAGATTTGCGTGGCTGAACGGTTACATCATCTGGGCAGTGTAAGCAAGAGAAACTTTCAAAGCCACAGGGCTTATGGTGTTTAGACTACATCACACACACACACACACACACACACACACACACAGTCAGTCCACGATCAAACTAAAACACACTAAAGCTGCATATCGCCAGCGACGGGCTCAACAAGACACAAGCTGTTCCGGCGAGAAGGGGTGGGCTGGGCAAGTATGTGAGAGGCGGTGTGAAAGGAACTGCGGTAGAGGTTTGATGGGAATACAGGGCAGTGGGTGGGAGGAGTGGGGTGGGGCCACTCACCTTTGCAGCAGACTGAACCCATGGTGGCCAATCCAAAATCCAGAAGTAAAGATGTCCCATCCCCAAATCCACAGTACCAACAGCTCACCGAGGACGGAGACAGATCAGAGATGTCCAAACACGAGGGGACGATGACCGACAGACTACCTGATCACCTTTAGCTAATCCCGGCTGCTACTCATAGCTGGAAAATGTGCGAAGGGAGGGAGAAGGGAGAGGTGGGGGGTGTGGCAGATGTGGACAGCAACAAGGCTTTTTGGGGGTAATCCTGTCCCATTTAGCCCATCACCAGGTCGCCGCCGTGTGAGGCAGCCCGCTGCTGGGTCGTGTCCATGAGAGAAGGCAACAACTGCAGGATTACATCTTTAGATTAGATTAGATTTCTCTCTCTTCATTCATCTCCCCCTCAATCTATCCCTGTCCTCCTTTATATATTCATTTGTTTGTTCATCTTTTCTCATTTTCTCTGAGGCCTGTAATCCCAGGGCTATCTCTGTGCAACACAAACTACTCTAAAGGCCACGGTCAGTATCCGAGTAAGGCTCTGCGTTCATTTCAGTTGACTGGAGTCATTTTTTAGTCTACATTTAACGTCTAAAGCGACTGGACAACGACGACGCAGCAGCTGTGAGCAGCGTACAGGGAAGTGGCTGATTTTAAATGTATAGTGAAGCTGTAAATGATTTGTAGTTGTTTGCATGGCTATAAAAGTGAAAATGTCATTCTATCGGGTGTTAACTTGGAGCTGAGTCTGTTGCCGTCACCAATCTGCCTCTCCAGAACTAATAAGTGGCGACTAAGCAACGAAGGTAATAAATAGCAAGACGGAAAAAAAACCCATGGAATTTGTTCCAAAAATGTTCATCTTTGTATGTTCGTGAGAAATCTTTCTCGTCTTCTCACCTCCCTCTCGTTCCTCTCACACACACAGATGCAGAGTGAAATAACTCTCATACAGTATATATACACACACACACACAGGCACCATCTTGCCTCTTTAACACAATTAACCCTTTGTCAAGCAGTGGCCAAAATACAGCCTGATATTTGTTATCTGGGAATGCAGCCACTTGAATCCACACTGAACCTTAACCATCTATGCAAAGTTTTAACGCACAAAGCCTCAGCAGTGAACCATTTCAGATGCCGATATCACTGCAATTTATTTTGTAACAGGAGTGCATACAAAAGAAAACAGTAAAACAACCCCACCGCCCGGTGATGTAACGGCTCTATTCATTTGGCCCAGTGTCACTAAATCCAAAGACTCAAAGAGTTTATAGTTTAACTGCAAATACTTAAAGAATTCAACAGACCAGGGTCACGGCTGTAATCAAAAGAGGTCAAGTACGAGTTGTCTAATTTCCAAACCCTTAATCTAGGCTGGAACACACAAGAAACTTTGAATGTTTTTCCTTAAGTCTCCTCAGCACGCCTGAAACTGAGCATTTTGTTGTATAAAAAACAATCACAATCACTGAAAGAGTAATGAAATTCATCTTCCTTTCAAGCAGAAACACACAGATCAGTCAACAGCTCTGGATCCCGACCGATCGATTCCCACTAAATAAAATCTCTCCCTGACTGAGGCACTGATCGGTTCTCGTGGTCTAATCGGCCCCAGGTAAACACAAACTTTCCTCCTTTTGGCATCGCTCTGTAATTCTGTCAGGGGGATTATACCGTAAAGTCATTTAGCTGGATCAAACCACGGAGGGGATTTGAAATGTATCCCGAAGGAGATTCAGGAATATGCGCTGCGTGGCTGGAGAATAGGTGAGGGATAGATGGAAGAGAAGAAAAGAGGAGCTGCTGCTTTGCTACTTACCTATATCTGTCTCTTTGTGGTTCTTGATGAGTTCAGCGAGCTCAAAGTTTCCAGCAATAATGGCGACCTGGCGAAAAAAAAAGAGATGGACAGAGGGGAGGGAGAAGCAGAGAGAAAATTTATCTTTAAGGACACTTTAAAACAGCACACATTTTTATTGTTGATCATTCAAATAAAAATACACCACATCCTTCTACAATTAAGCGGAGCTCTCTGTCTGTGAGAAAGCTCTCCTGCAGAATACGTCATCAGGAAAAACAGGTGATGCCTGACTTGTAAGTGTAAGATTTTACCAAACACATTCTGAGTGCTTTCCTCCCCTTTGAACGGTCAATGAGCTCATAGCTTTAATCATCTTTAGCCAGGAATCTAGTAATCTATGACACACGTGTTCCAAGACAAGATTCACACATGACTCGATGGCGGGCACACAGCGTGCACATGCTTCTGTGAAAAGGAGAGCGTTGAAGAGCGTTCTGCTGCTTACAGACAGACCGGCGAGTGCAGCAATGATCCTCTTTTATTATTCTTTGGTAAAATCAAGACAAAAATAAAAACAAAATATTATTCTTTTAACATATGCACTACCTGATTTTATCATTAAAGAACTACAAAGCTTTGTTTTTAAGGCTGTTCCAAAATGACAGTGATTCCCAACCTGGGGGGACACATTTCTGTCATTCCTGTCTCACACAAATTTGTCAAAACAAATTTTCCTGACTCTCTCCAATGGTTTTTTTTTTCCTTGGGAAATTCTGGAAACTAATAACTGGCCTGATAAATACACTTTTCCCCCTCACTTCATTATTTGAACCGTAGCCAGTTAGTGGCTCAAGCAATCTACTGCATGGATTTCATAACTCCTTAATCTCCTAATAGGTATTACTATTAGTATTATTATTACAAAATACCCAGGTTTAAAAATACAGAAACCTTTAAATAACCAAGTCGGCGAAGGAAAACTCTTAACCTGAAATTAGGACTTACACAGACTTTGCTTCATTTCAAGGGGTCACCAGCCAAAGAGGATTTACCATATTGCAGAGGACTCATTTGACAGGGTGATTCTGACAACTCTCCAATTATATCGTTCAAAATCTGTTTAGCAGTGAGGTCCAGAGAGCCGTTGGTTTAAATCAATATACTTTTAGCTATGTACAACACAAACTGCGGGCACAACATTTGACAAAGAGTTGAATCAATGCCTGTCTGAATTATTGTTTTATTACAGAGGTTCTGCGTTATTCTGGTCACTCCAGTGTAAGGCTGCATGTTTTAATAATTTCTATCTGTGACACACGCTCAGTCACTCTCGGCTGTATAGAAAATTCACTGTGTCTACATTATATAATCTAACTGCTAACAAACAACCAAAATCAAATTGCAAACATTGTTGTTTACTTTGACTGCAATCCTCCAATCCCAAAGAGGATTAAGATTATTTTGATTGTGTCCACTTACTAGTTTATTACAAGGCCCACTTACAGTCTTCAGTGTATTAAATATACTAGAAGTAGACCCTGAGTTAGGATTACTTTACAATTTCCAAGTTTAAGAATTTTCATTCTCAAATACACCAAAATGAAAATCTTCCGCAAGTACCCACGATTTTGTGTGTAAATTATCTCATTAAAGGATTCTTTGAAAGCAGTAATCAGTATGTTTCATGGTAATTTCTGGTATCTTGTATCTACTTTGAATATGTAGTTGTATTTTACTTATGTCTGACTGTTGTACATTGGTTTGGTAATAAACTTCTGAAATTCAGCTCAACTGGCCACATCACACAAAGCAGTATGATCTGCATGTGTCCACCAGGGGGCAGTAAAGAGATTTCCTCCTGAGCTGGCTGCAGAGGTTGTTTCACTGCCAGTGACCCAGATCGTGCTGCCTGTTGTCATGTTGCTGCTTACAGTCGTTCTGCAGGCGCAGGGCTCCTGGGGTGTTACAGGGCCTCAACAGGATCTCACACACACACACACACACACACACACCTCAAGGGAAACCCAGCAGCATTATATAAGCATGCCTGCTCTGATTCCTGGAGAACAAATATTCAGGAAGAGAGAGCTGGAGAAGAGTGAAGGAGAGCTGGTGTATTATTAAAAGCAGAGTTGGCTTGAGTAGTAATCCTCTGCCCCATCCCTCCACAGTTGACCTTTTCTTCGTATAAATAAAAACACAGCATTTCTGAGAAAAAGCACTTGGGACTGGCTAACGAAGATGTTTTCCACCACTTTGGATCCTCTTGAATTTTTCAACAAGCTGCATTAATATACAATATATTCCAGATTTTTTTCTCCCCTGAAATAAAAAAAGCTTCCTTTGAACTACACTGGGAGTCAATACATTTAATGTCGGGCTTTTTCATGGTCGCAAATGTGATGCTTCCTGTGAGGGAGATGGAGGAGGGGACGTATCTTTCACGATGAATACAGGCTCGATCTCCCACTCACTCCGAGGATCTCCCAGTGTATGATGCGATGTGTGACAAATCTATGACAGGCTACTCTCCAAGAGGAACTGCGATCCCAGTGCAGGCTTAAGGGATGGGATCGAGGAACATATCAGGACGAAGTGGCCCTAAGAACTGAACTAATACTTACTTACTTCTAAGATGTAGCAAGAAGCAATTGGCCTTTCAACACTATCAACCGTCCCTAAACTTTTAAGACGCACACTGAATAAAACGGCAGATTTTTGGAACAGCAGACAAGTCTATCTTTTGACTTTACTTTCCCTAAAAGGTTGAGTTTTTATTTTTTAGATGTCAGGCTTATATGAGACTGTTGTTTTAACAACATTTCACTGACAGTGGTTAAGATTATAGGTAACCTCATCTCAATCAATGCTTACTGGCCATCACCAAGTCAGAATGCCCTCTTTTTATTGACTGAAATCAGAGGAGAGACTATGGACCAGCCCCATCCATCACATTATCCAGGATACTAATGAGCTGATCTCATAAATGAACTGAGCAGTAATGACGTTAAATGTTAAAACGGGGTAACTCCAATGATTTAGTATTCATATTTTTCTCCATAAAGTTGGGAGAAAAATGTTAAACAAGAATGGTACAATGGAGAGAGGTCAAGATGTATAGTAAGGGTCAAACACCTAAAACACTGGATCCTACAGTTTCTATATTGCAACAAACATCATTAGACGCTGCCCACCTGTTTAATGTCCACATCTTGCAATGCAGGCTTTGGTGAAGTGCTCCTTTAATATAAAAATAAGTGCAGTGCAAAACCTTCTGCGTATCTTTCCACTGCTCGTATCGCTCCGCTGAGCCCCTCCCACCCAACCCACAATAAGGAGGCGATTGCCTTGGAAGCCTCGTCCTGCGTAGGACTCAATCTCCATGGCGAGAATCTCACCAGGACCCCGGTCCCTCTCGCTTAGCCCCGCCCCTCCGACGGCAGAGCGCCCCAGGCTTCAGAGGCAGCTGCGACAACGTCTAACAGCAGGATCAGAGGCTAGTACACCACTGTCCCCCCTCAAAAGTTATTCCCCACTGTTTGTCATCACACCTCTTCGCCACTCATCAATACGAGCGCCATGGCATCAAACGTAACGAGCCCGAAGCTCCACGTGGAGCCGGGACGTGATCCACACGTGTTTCCGTACTATAAGCTGTTGCTGGGATTGATGCTGGTTCTTTCTCAGAACCTGTGTTTGCTAAACTTCTGAGGGTCGCGGTGAAGATATGAAGCTTAACGGAGTAACAAGTTGCATGAGGAGGGGGGGCTGCACAGCGTGTGCTCCTGGCTCTGATTGGTTGTTTTCATCAGGGAGTGGTGGTAGTCTGGCAAATTGAATTAGGAGAAGTAGGGGGAGCCAGAGGAACCTGATTTTGTTCACAGATTATCTGTCCCATGTACTACCGTCAGAATATTGTGACACGTCTATGAAGATTCTCAGTCATCCAGGTCATAGTTCTCCAACGAAGGTTAAAATCAAGGGCAACTGGACTTGGTTGAAGATACTGGAAGACGTTTCGTCCCTCATCCAAAGGACTTCTTCAGTTCTGACTGACTGGCAGGGAAACTCAGCTATTTAACCTCAGTGGGGTCGTTGGCCCGGGTCATCGATCCCGCCGGTTCGTTAGTGTTCCTTGTTGCTGTGACGACAGTCGTTACAGTCGTTAAGACTACCTGTGGCCAAGACTGAATGACCATCGTTGGTATCTTCACCTGTGGCCGAGACTGAACGACCATCGTTCTTCAGAAGGGCCAACTCCTTAGGTCAAGACTCTGCAGTCTACTTACATCTGAAGGACAGAGGACACTCGTTTGAGGACCACCAGGTGCACATTTTAGACAGAGAAGATGGATGGTTTGAAAGAGGCGTCAAGGAAGCGTCTACACCAGGGTTGAGAAGCCGTCATTGAACAGGGGAGGGGGTCTACGCCACCACTTATCCCCCACTTACAATGCTGTCCTTTCATCACTTCCCAGGAAACTCAACAAACGTAACCTATTGGCCTCAGGTGAAGATACCAACGATGGTCGTTCAGTCTCGGCCACAGGTAGTCTTAACGACCGTAACGACTGTCGTCACAGCAACAAGGAACACTAACGAACCGGCGGTATCGATGACCCGAGATAACGACCCCACTGAGGTTAAATAGCTGAGTTTCCCTGCCAGTCAGTCAGAACTGAAGAAGTCCTTTGGATAAGGGACGAAACGTCTTCCAGTAGCTTCAACCAAGTCCAGT
>NC_060169.1:1124265-1165403 GCF_021292245.1 Micropterus dolomieu | reverse complement strand
TTATATGAGACTGTTGTTTTAACAACATTTCACTGACAGTGGTTAAGATTATAGGTAACCTCATCTCAATCAATGCTTACTGGCCATCACCAAGTCAGAATGCCCTCTTTTTATTGACTGAAATCAGAGGAGAGACTATGGACCAGCCCCATCCATCACATTATCCAGGATACTAATGAGCTGATCTCATAAATGAACTGAGCAGTAATGACGTTAAATGTTAAAACGGGGTAACTCCAATGATTTAGTATTCATATTTTTCTCCATAAAGTTGGGAGAAAAATGTTAAACAAGAATGGTACAATGGAGAGAGGTCAAGATGTATAGTAAGGGTCAAACACCTAAAACACTGGATGGATGGTGGTCGTTCAGTCTTGGCCACAGGTAGTCTTAACGACTGTAACGACTGTCGTCACAGCAACAAGGAACACTAACGAACCGGCGGTATCGATGACCCGGGCCAACGACCCCACTGAGGTTAAATAGCTGAGTTTCCCTGCCAGTCAGTCAGAACTGAAGAAGTCCTTTGGATGAGGGACGAGACGTCTTCCAGTATCTTCAACAAAGTCCAGTTGCCCTTGACTTTAACCTTCGTTGGATAATATTGTGACAGTTTCAGCAAATATGACAAAAAGTTATCTTTTTACCTACTGACACTTTAAAGAATCAAAAACAGTGATTAATGCTGCTTAGAATTAGCAGTAGTTCACGCAAAATCTCAGATGATGCTGATTGGTTTATTATAAAATTAGGGGAACGATGAGCCTGGTGTTTTAAAAGACACTGATTGGCCCAAGAATGGAAAGAAATGTTTCTTTGTTAGTGATTAGTCCAAAGAGGGCAGCCTTCACTGGAGATGGCAAACTTAGTGATGCTTTTTGTTTTGTTAGTGTTCCATGGGTATGCCTTTAAACCCTATTTATGTCAGGACTACTTGTACAACTGATGGATGTATGTCAGTTCACTTTACTTCAACAGAGTAGAACATCGTCTCTATCTATATTCTCGGGAGTATATTTTAACATGTCTGACTGATCAAAATAGTAAGAATTCCTTTACTACAACAACAAGCACAGTAAAAGCCTCTGCATTTGCCTCTGGGGGAACTTGAGAGCATCTCTTACTAAGCAGCAGTGGACAGGAGGCGACTGGCAGTCACGGTGCTGCTGGAATAAGGGGTTCACTGAAGCATAGACCTTTGGGTGATTTTAATCAAGCATTTCAGCAGTAGTTCATGCTCATCACCCCATCAAATTAGATCTCTGGATTTTTTATCGCCTCTCTGCGCTGATTTTGCTGTGTGCTTGTACTCCAATCACGGCGCTTAGAGGAAACCAGAGTTAAGGAAGCTACGGAGGAGATGGTTTTTGTGCAAGCTGATCCATGACAGATGTTACAGAGGGCCGCAGAGGGCCACAGAGGGCCGCAGAGGGCACTTACTCAACACACACTTAAGTTTCATTTGAATTGATAAGGTAATGTGATATGAAACCAGGTAACAAATCCCAATTTCTCCGTCATTATCATTCCACCGCCCACCACCGTCACCGCCCCCCCATCGATTCTTTTCCTGTTCTGCCCTGGTTGTCATAGAGACACATGGTTGTGTATAACACAAAAGTAGAGGGGGTGGGAAGGAGGTGGAGCAGCGTTGTGAGGCGCTTGCAGCCAAGTGGAACATCAGCTGCGGCAACAAGTCTGCCAGATCAAAATCCAAGAAGGGGGACAGAGGACGCACGAGATGGAAAATCAATCAGCAATCAATGAAGAACAAAAGTCCAAGACAGGAAGGAGAACAGAGCCAGCGGTCCTAGCCGAGGAAAAAGAGCTGAGTGCTGCAATTAAAATACGGTGCATTACTCATCAAGTACAAACTTTACAAGCTAATCAAACTCCAATAACAGGGGATAGGGGTTTGTTTTATCGTTACATTATCCTTCATGATGCCCATTGAGTCAGATTGGGTGGATTCATTTGAGCCACAATAAGTAAAGTTGTAGAAAAGTGCACCTACAAGAGATTAGATCAATTTTATTTGCTATGTTTCCATGAGAGGTTATGAGAGGTAGATATTCAAGACTTTCTCCACAGACCTTTTAAGATAAAGACACAACACATCATTTTCAAACATATACAAAAAAACACCTCAACAAACTTCCCGCTCACTTGCTTATGGGAGCAGGAGCAATGTGAATGTTAGGATTTGACGACATTTTGACTGTAGTAAGGTAGGTCTTCATCAGTCTGTGTCTGCACAGGATACTGCTTTCCTTTACAGACATCAACATATTTTAAAATCTGTGGGCTCATGTCATCCATTTGTAATAACAAGCGATAGGCACTTTCAGACTTTCCATGATGATTACTGCATTATCATGCCAGACTGCTTGGACAGTAAATGCTATGCAACAAGTTGTAAACACAACACATATTATTACATTATAGGCTAAAGGTGTTAAGATATTGTTAATTTGAAAGCTATTAGTAGCAACATTAGTTATTCACCTGATTAATGTACGTCTGATATTCATTCTCCTTTCAGCTGAGTTTTGGCTTTGACCAGCCTTTGAGGAAAATCCTTGCTGGACAGGTAGTGTCCAGTGGCTTTCTAAGAGCACTGAGAATTAACAATAAGGGCAACGCGATGCCGGCTGTAAAACCAAAATAATGAGCTACTGTAAAAAAAAAAAAAAAACACTCCGTAGAGCCGAGGGGGACTGTATCCTCGGTGGGTTTGTCACTACCAGCCAACCCTTTCAGATTACACAAAACCAATTAATCCATAAAAAAATACTGTTTAAAGCAGCTGAGGGATTAGGACTTGGCGGTGGAGAGTGGCTCTCTCTGATAGCATCTCTTGGGCTGCAATTGCTACTATGGCACCAAAACTTAGCTGTTTGTTGGGGGTTTAAGCTGAACCAGGTAGAAATGTTACTTTAGTGTTATGTTAGTATTTGCAGAAGTACACTATATAGACAAAAGTGCTGGGACACCTACACATTATATATCTCCATAAATATAGAGTTGGTCGCACCTCTGCAGCTATAACAGCTTCCACTCTTCTTGGAAGATTTTGGAGTTTGTCTGTGGGAACTGTTCCCCATTCATCCAGAAGAGCATTTGTGAGGTCAGACACTGATATTGGACGAGAGGGCCTGGCTTCGTTCAAGTTGATCCCAAAGGCGTTCGACATGTTTGAGGTCAGGGATCTGAGCTGGCCAGTCAAGTTCCTCCACACCAAACTGCAAAAAACATTTCTTTATGGAGCTGCTTTGTGCAAGTTGGTATTCTCACATTGAAAGGCCAAACACAAATTGTTGGAAGAACTATTAAGATTCCCCTTAACAAAGACCACACCATGAAAAAACATCCCTTCGCAAAAGTATTGGCCCAGGGGTGTCCCTGTACTTTTGTCTACATAGTGTAGTTGTGCTTTGGCAGAATGACAGCAGCCTCTGGAATTATTTGATATGGATATTTGAGTACTCTGACAATACCTTGGCCTACTATACTATAGTATCACATGTCACTGGTGGCTGTAATTCACCACATGTCTAAGAGAAGCAGAGGGAGAAATCATGTCTGACTTACAGTATGTGCCAAAGGCGACGGGTACATCAAGAGACAGTGTGGGGGCAAAGAGGGCAGGATATAATGGGGGAGGAAGGAAGTGGAAAAGTGGAGTGGAGAAAAGAATTAGATTAGAAGAATGGCATAGACGAAAGTACAGAAGAGATATAAAGAACATGGAGATGAACATGAGTGAAAGGAAGAAAGGTAAATGAAATTAGGTATTGCAGAGAGGATTAAAACAGCACAGAGGTTACACTGGAAAGGTAACAAAAAGAGCAAAGACACGTTAAAGGAAGCTGAGAGGATGTGGGAAATTATTGAAGGGGATTGTTAAATAAAGAAAAGTGAATTTTTATCTCTTTGAAAGCCCTCTCTCTATCTGAAGAACCGGGCACTCCGAGAGGATGATGGGAGTTTTCAGTGCTTCAGCTCAAATTCTTTTCCTTTTGTTGTATGCAACAATGGTTATCAGGCTAAGCTGTGACACACACACACACACACACAGTCAGACAGTGAACTGACACATGATATTATCAAATGGCATGGCCACACTCCCACACAGTGCCCTAATTAGGAGCACACGCAGCGGCACAACATAAGCGTGCTTCATTCAGCTGTGGCAATCGCTGTTTATTAGCATTTGCACTTTCCAGTTGTTGGCTCCTAATAATGGTGTTTTCAGGCAGTTTCCTCTGTTGAATTGACAAGTATACAGAGTGCTCCCTCTCTCTGGAGATTATAAGACTTGGTAAAACTACATGCACAAATAAAGAGCCACAAATATATATACTGTATAAAGAGGGACTAATCATTAGCAAAACCTTAATGAGAACCTACTGCAATTGCTCCCACCTGCATCACTAGCAAAGATGAAATGACAAAAGTATGTGGACATGGTTTTCCATAAATGTTTGGCTATCTAGTAAACAACAACTAGCATGATGTTATTTAGAACAACACATATTTATCCTTCCTGCTGCTTTGGAGGCTACTCAGTTAGACAATGACTTGTCCAAAAAGCACAAAAGAACCTGGCTAAAACACTTCATGGCCTTTATACTTTAAGTGTGGGTCTGTTTGTCCTAGTTTGGGCAAGGGAAATCTTAATGCTAAAACATTCAGTGATGTACTTTGTTTTGTGTTTGTCTCTTTCCTGTTTCAACATCACAATGCCCCCGCGCACAGAGCCAGCTTTGTAAAGAAATGACTTTTCTAGTGACTGCCCTGCGTGGAGTCATGACCTCAACCCAATCCAACGCTTCTAGGGTGAACCGGAACGCCAACTGTGAGCCAGAGCTTATCTCACAGCAACAGCGTTGGACCTAAATAATGCTCTTGTGCCTGAATGAAAAATTCCTGCAGCCAGATTCCAAAATCTGGTGAAGAACCTGAAAGTAGGAGAGTGGAAGATGTTGTAGTAGAAGATTAGAGCCGGTGGTTTTGGAATCACTAACACATAGGTGGAATGTTTGGGTGAACATGTGTTGTCTAGTTTACGTGTTGTAATTTGTAGTTTGTTTTGATGCACCAATCTGTTCTTCTTTCATCTACTTCAGCTACTGATTCCTACATTTCCAAGAATGCAGGCCACTCAGAAAACAGGCATAAACTTGTTGGATTCAGCTCTTGGCTCCATGTGTAGGTGGAGAGTGCAACAGAGATAAAGATAGTAAGAGCAGAAGAGCGAGTTTTTCCACTCGAAAACAAGTGAGCGTCCACAGCGTGTCTAGTGGCTGCTTGTTGTTCTGATGTTGAGGGTACTGTCAGTAGAAGAACTGCTGTTTGTCTCTTTTACAACAGATTTCTCCCTGTCTGTTTGTTGAAAGCTTGGACAAAATGTTGGCTGTAGAAAGCATCCCTTGCACTGTAATTCTGAAGGAGTTAAACCATTTCTTGTAACTGTTGAACAGATTAAAAAGAGCAGTAATACTTGCTTTTTTTAGTATAACTATAATAAGATTATATTATCCTGGTAGTGCTATACTAGTGTACTGTAATGTCCTGCACAAGTGGACTACGACTTGCTGCAATGAGCATAAATTGATTATTCTACACGGTATGTAACGCATTTGCCAAATTGAGTGGGTGACTAATAAAAGGGGAAACCAACAAAAAGTGTCTTAATAAGGCATCAATGAACCTCCAGAATAGCTTCAACCCTCCTTGTCAGAGATTCTCTAATTCCCTGAGCTCCAGTGGAGGGATGGACACCATCCTTAGAAAACATATTCCCACATTTGGTGTTTGGTGGAGAGCGCTGTCTAACACGTCGCTCACATCGTGGGTGTTCAGTTGGTTTGAGATCTGGAGGCCACATGATTCTCATATGATGATTGTCATCTTGCCCAATCAAATACATGGAAGCACTGCTGGTAGATTACTTTGTAATGTGAACGCTGTCTTTCTACCATTCTACCACAGTAAGAAAAATATTGACAATTATTGACATGGATTTGTTAGAAAAGTTACTCTGTGCAGTGTTTTGGTGCACAATAAGCCTTCAAACTAACACGTTTACTCAAACTGGACTTGCCAGGTTGAATTTCTCACATTTCACGCATTTTGCAGTGCAACAATGGTGGGTAACACATGCCTTTGGTGTGCGAGACCTGGATAAAAGTGGGAGCAAGAAACTTAATCCCTAGGCTCCATGCGACCTCTGACATACACTCACTGGCCACTTTATTTAGATAAACCTTGCTAGTACTGGGTTGGACCCCCTTTTGCCATCAAAAACTGCCTTAATTCTTCGTGGCATACTTTCAACAAGGTGTTGGAAACCTTCCTCAGAGACTTTGGTCCATACTGACATGATAGTGTCACGCAGCTGCTGCAGATTTGTCGGCTGCACATCCATGATGAGAATCTCCCGTCCCACCTCATCCTAAAGGGGCTCTGCTGGATAGAGATCTGGTGACTGTGGAGGCCATTGGACTTCAGTGAACTCATTGTCATGTTCAAGAAACCAGTTTGAGATGGTTTGAGCTTTGTGACATGGTGCATTGTCCTGCTGGAAGCAGCCATCAGAAGATGGTACGCTGTGGTCATAAAGGGATGGACGTGGTCAGCAAGACTCAGGGAGGCTGTCGCGTTTGAACGATGCTCAGTTGGTACTAAGGGACCCAAAGGGTGCCGAGAAAATATCCCCCACACCACCACACCAGCACCAGCAGCCTGAACCGTCGATACGAGGCAGGATGGATCCATGCTTTCATGTTGTTTACGCCACATTCTGACCCGACCATCTGAATGTCGCAGCTGAAATGGCGACTCATCAGACCAGGCAACGTTTTTCCAATCTTCTGTTGTCCAGTTTTGGTGAATTGTAGTTAGCTGTTCTCAGCTGACAGGAGTGGCCCCCGCTGTGGTCTTCTGCTTCGAGGTTGGACGTGTTGTGCGTTCAGAGATGGTATTCTGCATGCCTTGGTTGTAATGAGTGGTTATTTGAGTTACTGTTGCCTTTCTGTCATCTGGAACCAGTCTGCCCATTCTCCTCTGACATCAACAAGGCATTTTCGTCGTAGAGATGGTTGTGGTGAAAATTCAAGTAAATCAGCAGTTTCTGAAATCCTCAGACCAGCCCGTCTGGCACAAACAACCACGCCACATTCAAAGTCTCTTAAATCCCCTTTCTTCCCCGTTCTGATGCTCGGCTTGAACTTCAGCAAGTCGTCTTGACCACGTCTACATGCCTAAATGCATTGAGTTGCTGTCACGTGAGTGCCTGATTAGCTATTTGTGTTAACAAGCAATTGAACAGGTGTACATAATAAAGTGTCAGGTGAGTGTATATAGCAATAAGTTGCTTTGGATAAAAGCATCAGCTAAACGAGTAAATGTATCAGTGGTCAGAAACCTGAATACTGTTGTGATCATGTATCCAATGGAATAACCTCATGTAACCATCATTTCCCAAACATGATCAAAACCACATTAAATACAGGGATAAGAGAGTACATGTAAAATTATTTATCTGAATTTATGCTAATTTGTCATCCACCTCTATTATAAAACAACAAAACAGTACCAAACAACATCAGCAAAGAGTTTGTAATGTAGACTTAAATCTACAGTGTAAGTGATGTTTATGAGAACCTCACTCAGTCGCCAATTAACTTGAGGGAGGAAACAAGAGCACCTGGAGAGAACCCACGCAGGCCCAGCGAGAACGTGCTCCACACAGAAAAACCAGAACCCAGAACCGTCTTGCCCGTGAGGTTACAGTCCTAACCGCCGCACCACCTGCCACCCTGCACGTAACATCAACACGGAGAGCTAAATCTAGGCCACGACTGCAAACCTAACACGCAGTTCAAACGCTGACTAACACCCTGACGTGATCTCCATTCGGCCCGGGCTCACTCCCTTTATGAAGCGCTCTAGCTAATGAAGCGCTCCACTGAAGTGGCTGTGGATGACAGTCGAGGACCCTGTGGGACTGCCTTTCATAAACGCCCGCCTGAATAAGGCTCTTTTGTAACTCAGGCGTAGGTTATGAGTCAATCATTTGAGCTATGCAGCTTTCACTGCTTCTGGGGTTTGTTCCCTGGGATGGATGTGCTGCTGAAGCATACACACTTCAACCATTACCAACACAAACATACAAGTACACATGCATTCAAATATGAATTATTATCATGATTTCCCTTGGGATGAAGTTCTGTCTCATCGACTCTTATCATAAGCATACATGTAATACCAGCTCAAATAATTATGAACGCACACTCAAACTTTAGCACTTCCAGTATAATTGTGCGTCACGTTTTTATATACTAAGGGTCTGAAATTGCATGAAGTGTACAATAACGTATAATAGCATTATCGTTTGCTTTAATCTGTCACATTAAAATCTTGAGTTAATTAAAGGTTTACACACACTTCCTACAAGTTCTCCTTTATAAAAAATAAAAAAACACTTCCAGAAACAAGTTGGATGAACTGAAAATTGCAGCTACAGCTGTTTTTTCTGTGTTCCTCAAAGTTGACAGTTTGCAGATAACACAGTGTGTTTTGAGTGTGTAAAGACACCCGGTCAGAGACAAGCTAAGCAGACGCTGTTGAGGTTTGATGCTCACTTTTGGTTCTCCTCGAAATACAGTTTAACTGAAACAAATCTAATAATGGCCAGAAAGACATTTGCAATCCCTGGTTGCAACTGACCTTGACCATTTTGCACAGTTGCTATGGTAACAAATGAGATGAAGAAAATGTGCTGCTACTAAAAATGTTTTCTTTACGCTGAAAGCTGAAATCGATCTCCCATAATAGCCTCTACAAGCAAATGGCAGTGAACAAGACTGTTTTGGTTTTTTTATTACTCTACCTGAAATGGACTCTGGCTGTTGTAGTTCTTCACTTCTTTGTCAGCTCCACGAACAAGCAGCACTCTGGCACAGTTATCCTGGGGGCAGAAAGAGGAACAAAAATATTTAAATAAAGCTCAGAAAATGTGTAAAGCAACACTGAAATCCTTTAATTCTCCTACTTTGTTGAGGGAAAAGGTTGATTAGCTTCCAGTGACATTAGCAGAATTTCCCAAAAGATGTCAGTACAGCAGGAAGTGATGCAGCAGTGTGGCTGAATGTCTAAACATCCCAGCACTGACACAGGGAAAGGAGAAAAAGAACAACAGAACATCTACTACCTATATCAGGAATGGAGCTTCACTCGCTGTTAAGTGTGTATCTATTGCTCCACTCAAAGAGAAAGAGGGAGTGAGAGAGAGAAAGAGAGAGAGAGAAGAACAGAGAGATGGAGAGTGCTGAGGGGTTTGAATCTACTGCACAAATCGCCCACAAAGTGCTCAACCACGCATGTACTGTGCACACACACATGAATATAAATACTTTTTTTAGATCCACAATAAGCTATTGAGAGTTGAAAAACCGCCTCACACAGATACTGATAGACAACCATAAACTGTACAGTGTTGTCGGCATTACAAATATTGCTGCGATTAGACATTTAGACATTTTATTTTAAGCCATGCATGAGTGGTGTTATTTTTACTCATGGATGTTGTGCAGAAATCCCACGACATATTTTTTTCTATAGAAGCTACATTTATAATGAAGCTTCAAAATGGAAATGTGTGACATCCGTCAGAGCAATGAATTAAAGCAGGGCCGTTTTAGCTTTTGGAATATAATTACAAGCAGAGCAACAAAAGAAATGTAAGGACTGGAGAGACAGGGATGAAATATGAGAAAGGTCATCTCGCTAATGTCCGTGATGCTGACGATAAGCCAGGATGATGCAGCTTGGACACCATGGAAACTTCAGGCTTAAATGGATTTTTCTTGTGCAGTTCATGTTGTGTTAGTGAGTGTAGATCACTGATGGAGAAAGATGACAGTGGAAGTATAGAGGACGAGTGTCACATATTCTCGCCAGAAGTTTTTATGCAACATTCTGCACTGTAATCTTCTCAGAGCACTCCATCTATCAAGGAGGAGGGAGAACTCGTGCATATTTATTACAGACGTACAGTATAACAGCCTAATATCAGAATAATCCAGGTTACATGACCACCCTCTGTTTCACAGATGGAGCAACCATTACCATCTTCAATGATTCATCCAGCTTTAAATGATATAAATTCTATATATTTCTATTATCATCAACTAAAAATAAAATGCCAAAACCAACCATGAATTGATCCTACCAACAAGAAATTATCTATGCATCCAAAGCCTGAAATGTTTTGTTCCTCTGTGCATTCTCATGACTTAAATGATGGCTTTTGGAATGATCTGACTTAAAGTTCAGTGTGTAATATTTAGGAGGATCTATTGACAGAAATGCAATGTAAGATCCATAACTATGTCTTCAGTGGTGTATAAAGACCTTACATAATGAACCGTAATAATGTTTTTATTAGCTTGGAATGAGACATTTCTATCTACACTGCAGCTCCTCTAACGTGGAGGTCGCCATGTGGTAGTAGTATTAGTAGCAGTCTGGTTTGTTAGAAGTAAGAAGAGAAGAGAAATTTGGACAAATGGAGGACGACGCGTATTATTTAGCACAAGAGCCGACAGAGCGTGTCGGCCACTGTAGCTTCTCCTGCGTGCATGAAAAGGGAGGGGTGAGCGGTGAGTGAGCAGTTGCTGGCAATTCGCAACCCTCACCACTAGATGCCACTATAACTTAGACGCTGAACTTTTAAGGATCTGGTGATATTGAATATTTTTTTTATTGCCAACAAATCCCATGAAAATACCCAAACTACCAATGAATACCAACAAGTCCTGTGTGTGTCTCACAGCCTGATGCTCCATTGATGCCCAGAAACTATTAAAACACAGCCTTGAGCCTCACAGCCGCACTGGGTGACAAAAGACTTTAGTTACTTTTTATCAAAAGGTCTCTCCCTGTAGGGATCCTTTCCAAAAAAAAACGTTTTGCGGCTGAGGCGATCTAGCAGATCTAGTAATTTAGCCCAAGTACCCCAAGTAGTACCACAAGTAGTACCACGAGGAGGCTATATGGTTGAAGCTTATGGGGCTTCTATAAACAATAAATGTTGGGTTGAGAAACAAATCAGAAATAAAAATGTATGTAAAAAACATTTTTATGTTTATAACAGAAAACGATTTCATATAAATTCACATATAAGATTGAGCCATATTACAGACGTTTATTTTCCACATCAACATCGAATAGCTATTTAGCTATTAACTGAGGCTCCGTCAGGAAACGATCACATAGTTCAAATGTAAATTGCAATTAGAGGTAGACAGACCACTGGGAATTCTGCAGGATCCCTGCATTAGAGTGTCAAATACATTATCAGGATACATAACATGCAAGGACCGTGGGAAAAGAGAAGAAAGACCCTGCAGGGTGTGTACAAACAGAGCAGAACTGAAAGAGGTGGAGTCGCTGCAGTAAGAGCAGCAAACACGCGGCAGCATGGAGAGTAAAGGTGAGCATGGAGCATTTAAGGTCATCCAGTCAGTTCTGTAATATCCAATAGGTGTGGTACCTGTCAGCTAATACAGGAACACATGACTGACCGTGTTCAGCCAATACTCGACTTTTGCATGTTGCCCAAATGTAACAGTCTTATGTCTGTTTTCCTTAAAAATCGTTTCAGTATCCAAAAGGACTGGCAACACCGTCATCTGCTGCCTGTTGAATGTCTTCTTTATTACATTCAGAGCCCAAACTCTTTTTTTCATTTTTATCTAACTCATATATTTAACCAGGTAAGACCCGTTGACGTCTATGTAGGGCTGTCGCCATAACCGCAAAATTGAAATACCGCGCTATTGGTCAAGCCTACCGCGGAGGCTGGCAAGCACCGCAACAACCGCAATGTTCATACTGTACACTTCAGGGCGTGTTAAATTAATAAAGGAGTGCTTCAATAGTTCCACAACCATAACGAGAAGGATGGATCGCCGTGGGCTGTACGTGACACGACTTCAAACTCTGAAGCTGTAAGTGTTGCCGTGTTTTGTGTTGTTTTACTGTTTATTTTAAAGGTTAGCTAACTCGGCCTTAGCATAATGCGCGGCTAATGTGGCTAGCAGGCTCGGACGTAGGACTAACGTTGTGACCCTGAGGGACAGTCCAGAGAAACTGAACAGTAAGCCTCATTTGAAGCTCACTAAGGAGCGTAGTGTGTCGGAAGCCTGCAGCTGTGTTTCACGATGTTTTCTGTGGAAATTTTGTTATAAAGGTTACCACAGCGCAGTGGTTAGTTGTGAACAGCCCATTCTGCTCCGCACTGGCGCGTTGCTGCGGTGAAATATGATGATATAGCTACGTCTGAAAAAGACACGGTCAAACTACAAAAAGGAGTTTGCTTGGCAATGTTGTTGACTAGCACGCAGCAGCTAGCTTGCTCAGACCATAAAGCTGCTGTTAGCGGCTCGCTGTGCAGTGAGGTGACAGACACTCTGCTATATGGCACCAAATTACTTCATTCATGAAAAATGCTGCATACCGCGCTGTTGAGCCCCAACATATTGCCGCCCCATGTCTATGATCTGGCCAAGACAGCAGCATACAAAAGGCTCTACATGATAACAAAACCACAAAAACACATAGGAAATAATCAATTTCAATACAAAACCAACAAATACATTAAAATTATTCTAATGGAAATACTGAAAATCATATGTTGGAATAAAATTAATCACAGGAAAAGAAATTACATTTGAAAAAAGATCAATTTGAAGGTTAGAAAGCTCAGGAAAGGATTTTCCTTTTAAGAAAGATGTCCATTTTGATTCAATTTTCAATTTCAATTCAATTTTATTTATTTAGCGCCAAATCACAACAACAGTTATCTCACAGATGAGATTTAGTCAGTAGTTTACAGTATGTCTGAATAAAAGTTTTATTTAATCGTCATACCTTTCCCTTTACAGCATGTTGTTCCACATTTCTCCTGATTTTTACAACAGATTTGGCTAAACCATCTTAAAATAGTGCCAGGTCAATCTAATAGTGGTGCGTGCTCTCTTTTCACATTACACACACATCAAGTACAGAATCACAGCGCCCCCGCTCACCTGGTTGTATAGGGCACAGATGTGTAGAGCAGTGTTTCCCGAGGCATTCTGGGCCCCCATGTCTGCTCCATAGAACAGCAGATGCTCCAGGTGCTGCACATGACCATGACGACAAGCCTGCAGAGAGAGAGACACACACACACAGTCAAATAAAGCCTTTAACACCTTCACTGGTTAGTAGTTGCAGTAAGAGGCCTTTAACACTAGATGTCAGTGTGCTGCAAAGGAGATGATGTCAAGATGAGAAGCAGCTGTACCCTCAGTTTGAACCCAGTCATCAAAAGATGGAAGGGTAGAAGAGTGTGAGGGAAAACTTAAACAAATGTACAATTGAATTCAATCAAGGCAGAGTGTAGAAGACAATTACAAACTGAGGCTGAGCAGGAAGTCATTGCTTTTATGAACCAATTTCCTCTGTAAATGACTTTAATGAGTGGTTGTGGAGACAGATGCCAAGTTAGCTGTTGAGTGCAAGAGGGGATCATTTTGAAATGACCCATTTACACTGCAGCTTATTTCAGAGATTGGGAGGTTTGTGAACGAATGAATGACAATAACCCAAATGGCTGCTTATCAATCAGAGCAGGTTAAAAAAAAAAACGTTCCATAACACACGTTATAAGTATTCTAAGCAATGGAACTGGGTTGTGTTACAAAAGCATTTGCACAGCCAGGCAAAACATTTTACTTTCAAGATCTATTTTCTTGTTGCAATAATCTCACCAAAGCTTGAAAATTATAGTCAAATGTGTAATATCTAACGTTTTATTTTCCAGACAATGTCAGTCGGTGTTGTAAAACAATACCTCGTACCTAGAAGGACTTCTAGGTAGAGACGTGTTTGTATGACCGATTTGTGAGCCGTCAGTTTAGAAGGGCTAATGGCAGAGAGGATTTCTCTGAATCTGAGAAAATCCATTTTATTTCGTCCAAAACTTTGGTTTGGAACCAAATACCTGCAAATCTAATGACATCATCATCCACAGATGAACGTTATGCTTAGTGCTAATTAGAAAATGTTAGCACTAAATTAAGATGGTGATTATGGGGACCATTCTACATGTTTGGCATCAGCTTGTTAGCACCGTCATTGTGAGCACGTTAGCAGGCTAACTTTAGCATTAGGTCACCGCTGTGCCTCAGAGCCTCTAGCATGGCTGTAGACTCTAGCCTTCTTGCTTGACAAACTGACACATAATATATTTTTAGTGTGTAACAGGTATTCTTAATGGAGGCGGTGGGAAAACAAGTAAAACTGATTTTATCTAGAAGAGCTGAGAGACTGAGGATTACAACAAGTTTTTAATATTTCTACAATTCTTTATTTTATGGTTATAGTAGGGGTTTTTCTTTATTGTTGTGTAAACTAGTGTTGGATGAGAAGGTTTTCCAGGATTTTATGAATGAATAAACACATCCTTGAACTCCAAACTAGCAGCAGCCATCCTGATGTTCACGGTCCTGCCTGACAGCTGATTGCTATGGTGTCTGAAATGGGACAGATGGGGGAAGGCGGAGATTTTGCAACTCGACAGGGAGAGACAGAAGCAATCTGATAAAGCTGAAGGCCTAAACACATGGTTGCACGCACACACACACACACACACACACACACACACACACACACCACTGTGTGGGGATGCTCATAGTTTATCACTGCTGCAGGGTGGCTCTCTTTAAATGGCTTTATCTACTTCAACGGGTAACAGCTGCCAAGACAGTCGCCCACAGCCGGGGAAGGCTGTGTGTGCTTTAGTAATGCTTTCCCAATACAAGCTGTTGCAAATAACAAACAACCCAAAAAACAATACCTCTGCGCTCGTGTGCGTGCACCTGGTAAATCTGCTGGCGTGCGCATGTGTGTGCGTGTTTACCTGGTGAACTTCATGCCAGCCGTTCTCGTCCTGGCAGCAGACGACAGCATGGTGGTTCAGCAGGAGCTCGCAGCAGCCCGGGTCTCCTCCCACGACCACGCTGTGATACAGAGGAGTCAAACCACGGCTGTCCTTGTAGTCTGGTGAAGCTCCCAACTCCAGCAGCGTCTGAGGAGAGACAAGGGTGTGTGTGAATTATCATAACAATAATTAAAACAAATGGTACAGAGTGCTTTTATCCATCACAAAAGACAAAGTACAACTGATTAAAATATTAAAACGATGAAAGTTTAAAATGATAATTGAACATAAAAAAAAGACAACCGCACAAAGAAAAGTACACACATAAAAAAGCGCTTTAAGATAGATTTAAAAGAGAAACAGATTTTGCTTGTCTTAGCTCCTCAGGAAGGGCTGACAGAAAAGCTCTCTCGTCTTTAGCCTTCACTTTACTAGAGCACTCAGAAGCATCATCCCTTTATCACCTCAGTGACAGGTCTGCATGCATCAAAAGTTGATGCTGATGTTGCTTACGCTGCAAAGAGATCACTAAGCATGATCTGGAATTTGTCAGACTTGCATTGTGATTTACACTTCAACAAATCCAGCAATGCACATGTGAGCAGGTGTGAAGACCAAAACGGAGGAGAGCGGGTTGCTTTACCGTGAGTGTAACCAGGTTTTTGGAGCGTGCAGCTTTGTGGAGGGCAGTCATGCCATCTTTGGCTCTGAAGTCCAGGTGAGCTCCTCCGTTCTTCAGCACCTTAATTATCTCCACCACATTGTCCAGATGAGCTGCAAATGTCAGCGGGCTCTCTAGAAAGAAGAAGTCGAAGACGGAATCTTTTTTATTTTTTACGCTCGTGTGTGTGTCTGCAGCTAATGTCACATACTACTGGACAAATTATTTACTGAAGTTGATTGCAGACTCGTAGTGATCAACAACTGCTGCGGTTTGGAATCTTGTTTCCACTTGGAACAACATACACGGTGGTCACGTTTTACATCGCTGGTGTTTTAGAATGGTACAAGTTTTGTCTACTCTGGTTACACCCTGATAATTTACCTCGCATAGCGCATACTTCACAAGTCTCTTATTTCACTTTTCCTGGCTTCTCGCTCTAGGCTGTGCCAAATCTCATATTTTTAGTCCGTCAGTGGAGCTATTGGATATCAGTTATTGATTGGAGTGAAGGCAGATAACAGATTATACTCAAGTGTCTCACTCCCAAGTTAGTGTTATTAGATTTGTTTTCTGATTCAGCGTCTAGTTGAAAATCTGTGTTCATTGTAGGTCTGAACAACAAAAGGACCACAAACAACTTTCTTCATTTATTAATAAGATTTTTCTTTTCATGATCTGTTATTTCCCCAAATAAGTTCTATTATGGAGACAATTAAAATCTGAGAAAGTCGGAGAGTCTGTCTGTCAGCAAGAAACACTTTTTACATCATTTATCATCACTTCCATTCAGTCACATGTGAGGCTGATAATTCCTGAGAGTCTGCTTTGAATTAATCAATTAATCAATATCCCCTGAAACATTTAGCCTAATAAACCATTTCCAATGTTTAAAATACACCATGATCATATTCTCGGTTATTCAACAATGAATTCACAATCAGAATATTAATTAATACAGAAGCAAAAACTAAAATAATATAAAGTTGATACCAATAGAACTGATCCTGTGCCTCTGAGCAAGACACATTATACAGGCAGAATGCAGGTAGTTCTTCATGTGCCTTTGTACCAGCCACAGAGAGAAAACATGCTGCCTTAAATAATAATAGTCTTTATTATTATCAGCACAGTGCACATGTGTGCTGCACACACAAACTTCATCCACACAAAAGTCTCTAAATCTGTTCGAGCCGACTGACAGCTGATCCAGCTGATCAAGTTATCAGAAATGACGTCACTTCACGAGACGCTTCAGAGGAAAGGATGTTTCCTTTCTCTAAAAAAAAACAAATATATATAGATATTTTACGTACATAGAAATAAAGAAACATACCCAACAGAATGACATCAAAATAATTCCAGCAGGTTTGTTTTTAATAATTTATGAAAAGAGAAAATTTTCCTGTAAGAGCCAAAAAAAAAACAAAAAACAGTACTACAACTAAAACAGTGATTTCATCCGAGTAAAAGCAGTATGGCACACGACTCCAGGGACTCATCTAAGGATGTGATGACACAGTTTATTTTCTTTGGTACAAACCACCTGGGAAAAGTCTGCTTGGTTAAAGTAGCACAGCTGAAGTCACATGACGATTAATAACCAGACATCGCACCTGCAGGGTATTTCACGCAGAACATCACCAGGTAATCCATGCTTGTTTAAGAAATTTCTTCTTTCTGGAAACTCGCAAGTTGAAACAAGCATGAGCGAATAGCAGGGAAATCGTATCTTTCAGACTAGCCTGGTCCCGGCAAAGGTTCACCTCAGGTTTAACTGGTGTTTCCATATTCCATCCAGACTGATACAGAGTCTGTTGAGTGTATAAACTGCGTAATTACACCACTGAAAAACACAAGTGTGAGATTTTGGCAGAATAGGGGCGTAAAAACAATCATTCAAGCCATGTTTGCCCTAAATGATCCACTGTTTTTGGTGATCTGAGGGCGTTTACCTGCTCATTTGAAGTGCTTATGTTTTTCTGCCACGCAGGAAATCCTCTACATTTATCTTGCCACAACCCCTCGTAGCTGAGTGTAACTGAGAGCACTTGCACAGAAGGCACAAAATCCTCCCTGGAGAAATACTGGGGATTGATTACCTGCTATTAAAACTAAAGAAGCTGTAAAATGTCCGTAACTTCTCCCCAAAGGTCCAGTGAATCCATTTATTTTGACTCTATTGATCTGAAATAATCATTCTATTTCACTGTTGTTGTTTCTGTCTACTCTGTACAGCATGTGTTGTCTTTATTTCCTAAAGGGGGTAAAAACAGCAAAAGGATTACGTCATGTGTGAATAGTTTGGGTGCATTTGGTTGCAATCAATAGATTAACAAATCTGCTGATGCATTTTTTGTGAGAAGCGTTCATCAGAGCATATTTGATAACTGTAGGAGGACACATCATCTGATGACCAATCAACAGAAAACAGCCCTGGGAACATAAATACTTTCCCGAGGACTCCTCCTCTGTTGCTCTTGCTCAGGGTTCTTCTAATTCTTACCATTAAATGGGGCCAAACTGTCGTATGCTAAATTCCAGATTTGTGATTTGGGGATATATAGAGAAAATTTACTTGACTTGGCATCATGCTACCTGAATGAATGAAGTGACTCCACACAAACAAATCTGACTTTCGTTTTCTTTCAGCCCATAGCTGCTTATTTTTCTTTTCAAATGTAATTAATCTTTTAATTCTATTTAAATTTCTCTCTTTCTGTCTGATTATGATGGTTGCTTGCACGCATGCATGTCATGTGTTGCAAGTATTTATGCAATGCCCAGTGCGAAGAGTTACAGTTTGGATGAATTTAATTAATTAATTAATTAATTAATTAAGTTTGGCTAATTTTGACATGCCAAATTTCCAGTTTCATCCTGTATTATAATCATAAGTAAGATCTTTATCTATTGAGGTTGTTTCCTGCAGGTGGCTAACATCACACTCCCACGGCTGACAAACAGCACCACTTGAAGGAGGCCCGAGACTCATTCTTATCCTCTTCACTGTGGTTAAGTGGTCGGCATTCAAGTTTGAATTACACTGTACTCACCTTCCAACGTGAGCTGAAGGTGCCTGCTCCAGATTTCAAATAAACTGCTTCAAATAAATTGTAAATGTGAGTGAGGTTAGCCTCAAGAAGTAGCTGTGGCCTGCCTCGGATGAACGACGCCTGATAAAGAACAAGCACGTCACAGAAAAGGTGAAAAGAAAAAGCACAATTCTGCTCCTCATTTTGGATTTTAAAGATTTTCTTTTCAGATCGCGTCCCTCTTCAGTGTTGTTACCTCTTCTGCACCGATGTTAAGCAGGATGATAAAAAGCAGGTCATCTGTCTGTCACAACTAATTAGAGGAATAAAACCTTTGCTGTGATTAAGACATCATTAAACATGTCTATCTAAATGAGGTCATCAAAATAAGGCACTCAGAGATAATTGATGTGTCCTAATTTTCTCTGCGTGCTATACAGGAATCTTTCAATTTGTAATATTTGTGTTTTCTAAAGTCTTTCTTTCCAGCTAGGAGCCGCTCTTTCAATTACGCTTAATTCAATTACGTTAACGCAAGCATTTCCTTTTTTTAAACGCATACTGACTTTTAAGCCATGCTAGTGTGGTGGTCGATGGTATGCAGTGATATTTCATACACACATTCATGTCACCTCAAGATTACCTTTTATCCAACATCATCACCAGGTTAGAAAAAATGTAAAATGTTTAATACTTTAATTTATGATCAAATACCTGCAAAACTAATGACATCAGCCTCACCTGTACTTCGTGAGCGCCTCCTTGATGTTTGATGCTTGATGGTTTGGTGCTAATTAGCAAATGCCAGCATTAAGATGATGAACGTTGTAAACATTGTGCCTGCTAAGCATCAGCATCTTAGCATTGCCATTGTGCTAGCTTGTTTAATTCTACTTACTTTACTCATTTTTCCAGTGTGAACACACTTAAAATTAGTGTGTAATTTAAAAATGGGACACAGCTAGTAACACAGAAGATTCAATAGTACATCACAGGTTTAAGGACAGAGGGTGTATATGTATTGGGCTATATAAACTATATACATAGAGAACTGGAAGCTCCCCAGTGGCTCAGCAAATAAACAGTCCTGTGCCATCTTTGATTTAAATGGAAAAGGCCTTACTCAACTGGAATAAGTCATGTTTTTGTCACTTTACAGCTGCGTGACATTGATTTTTTTCCCAGCTTATTGTTTGGTAAGGCCTTGAATGTACCGGACGTTCATTTCTATTTAAAAGTCCAACACTCTGGTTTTAAGTAAGCTGTTGCTATGTGATCAATGCAGCATGTCTGAAACGTTGAACATTTTATCTGATGAGCTCAGCATGACGTGAAGTGTTTAAGTAAAATGTGAATTTAGTGGATTTATTGTTCTCTGTCTTGTGGGCTGCATTCTGCCACCGGTTCTTGCATGATGTATTGAATGAGTATGTTCATATTGACAATTTTTGTACAAATGTCAAACCAACAGAAAACAGAGCAAACGGGGGTAAAACAGAACATTTACCAAAGGAAATGAGATCTCCATGATTGTCATGATATCTTGGGCAATTTTCAAAGTTATGTGACAGTTTTTTCTCACATTGTACAAGTACGGATGGCAGCAAGTGGCTTCCTCTGAAGGGATGAAAATGAGCCTTCATTTCTCCGACTGTGTGCAGACATGAGCAGCAGGAAGAAGAAGAGTCTTTGTATTTTCTTTTCTTAATCACTTTTGCTGGACATCTGAAACCAATAGCTAGTAAAGGCTGAGTAACAAGAGTCCTTAGCCCCAGAGACAACTCTTCCCATCAGCAATAAAGGCATTCATTTAACAACAGCTCTCAAAGCCCATTAAGAAAACCTCAATTCTCTGCTTAATAACCCTTTCTCCTCTCAGCACCACCTCTATTTTCCCCAACAGACCAATGTTTCCCTCGTCCACTCAATACTGGCTGTGTTAAGAGCACCTGCACTGCTGAGATACCCTTGACATATTCATTAAGTTGTCGTAAATAAACATAATTGCTACCCTTAATACTTCGGTGTTTGTAATGAGCTTTTAAATACAAGATGCTTTAGATGATAGCTGAGAGTTATTTTGAAATCCGTGTAAGGAAATCCCTTCTCCCTACACAGCAAGGACAACAGCGACCCTCTTCAGAAAGGATGATTTCTGTTGTTCTTTTTAAAGATAGAAGAGGTTTTCTATCTCACAGAGTGCTCTCAGAACTCCTCACTGGCTGATTATTGTCCCTGTGTGTCAGTGCAGCTGAACCTTGTGTGGTTCTCAGTGCCCCCCAGAAGCACAGCTCTTAAACTGACTCCCTGATTGTCCTCCTGCTGTGTTTTAACTACATGGCCTTGAGAGTTTCCTGTCAATCATAAGGATCGCTGACTCCCATTCCCCATTGAGCACGATACTCATCCAAAAGCCAATGTGATGATTAGGAGCCCATGGGAGGGATGAGCAAGCAGAATATAATGTGGCAATTGGTTTCTTATCATCTTACTGCCCATGTTTATCTAGATGTTTTTATTTTCCAGCCATCATCTAAATGCAATGAGAAACTGTTCTAACATTAAAAAAGATTTTATATTTTTACAATTTCCCTCACCTACAGTTAACAAATCTGCCCTCACCTGCCGCCCTCCACTTCACTTTGTTGTCCCATTATTATCCAGAATGCCTTTGGACAACCACAGAAAACATGCAGGAACTCCTGTGAACGGAGGGCGCTGCATCCCTTCCTCTAAACTCAACATGTTTTTGGGAGTGCAGTCTGTTCCGGCCTGTTGAGGCTACTGTTATTGACACACCTAACCCTCTTGATGGATTTCAATATCTGATGTTGATCGCACGAGCAGGCTCCACAGCAAATTAAGTCAAGTGTACAACCGAGTAGATGTGCATGTTTGGAGATAATACGTGATTATGCTTGCCAGGATGTAGTCTCCCCAGACAGGACTCTCAGCCTCCAAGTGGGCCTACGAGGGGTTATATTTTAACCGTTATCCTATCTTGGCATCACATGAAACATCTGCTCACTTTGTCTTTATGGAACGTTTGTGAGCTGTGCTGAGAACACATTAGGACACAGCTCATTACTCTGGGCACTGGATGCCCCCCCCTCCAAGTTTGGTTGAGTGTAACAACATAGAGCTACAATGACTATTTACTCAGGACGCAGCAGCCTGACTTCACAACTCAAATGTTTATACTGGAAGATACTCAACACAAACAAAATCCATCACAGAGGGCAACGTACCCCACTCCAGTGGCTGGCCGCTTGCTTCCTTTCTGAACTTATGGTATAGTGTGAGTGTTTATTTGACAGCGTTTTTACACTTGGCACCAAGGCCAAACCGCTACGTCTCTCATAGTACTGTTTACTATTGTACCCTAACCCCATCCCATGGTGTCTTGAAGGGTCCATTCACCCAAAGGACACAATTCTACATTTGTGTGACACTTTTTTGAGCTTTTTGCCTTTATTTCTGATAAGACAGGTGGAGAGAGGCAGGACATGAGGGAGCGCTGCTTTTGAACGCCCCTGGGTACCCCTTTCGCGTCGTTTTTAGACTTTTAAGCAACACTTAGCAACAACAAATGTGCAATGCCCAATAAAGTTGAGAAGGGTCCGGCTGCAGCTGGATATACTTGGTAAAGTTAGCAACAATAAATATGCAACGTCCGGATAGACTTTCAAAATCAAACGCTAGCATTTTGAAACGGCACATTATTAAAGTTGCGAAACGTTGCAGTTTGGTTCGGTTTAGTTTGGTAAACTACTTGGTTAAGGTTCGGAAAAGATCCTGGTTTGGGTTAAAATAACTCCGTACGTCACTTAACACGTAAGTTAACTTACATCACTTGAGTAACTTACGCAATTGATATAACTCGCATAACTTCAATAAAAATATTTAAATGATGACTTTTTGTTCCACACGGGACACAAACACCAGTCTCCTGGTTCAAAGTCCGGGTTCTGGCCCCCCATCCACCCCAACCGCCTCCTCACTCAGTCTTTTCTGTTAAATATCATATACCTGACGCTACAGGGCTTCCCCCCCCACTGCGCTGAACTATGACGCTACAGGGATCCCCAGTGCGTTACAAACCGACGCCATGCGTCCATATGTGACGGGTCGGGGAGGGAGAACGGGTTGACAGAAAGGACTCAGCCTTGTACATGAGGCACACTCTACCAGCTGAGCTAATTTTATTTGCCCAGGTTTTTACATATCTGTCTCTCTCAAACTACTGCTGCCGCCACCCCAATTCAACAAATGCACCGCGCATTTGTCGGTTACTCCAATTAATCCACTGACCTTTATTTCCTCTAAAAAAAGACTAACAAACTAAATAGCGCTCATTGTTTTGGTGTCAGAATAAGTTTCAGAGGCAGATTTCTCAAAACCTAAACTTAAGTACCCGCATGGCCACCAAGTGTAAAGAGAGAAAGTAAGCTTGTTTTGTGATTTTGCTGGACCAGTTGTCCTCACGTCTATTCAGATTTGGTTTCTCTTAAACAAAACATATTTACACATTTGAGTTCACTATGTGTCTGTTTCAGATGCTTGACCTTTAGAACCTTTAAGGGGAGATTTGAACAACTCATTGCTGCCTCAGCTCTGGAAATGACACCCACATGTCTCTCTCTTGGTAACCTACATACTGCACAATTAATTCCAAACCTGAATCTATACTGAAAGTCAACAATGCCTCTGTGGCCACACTGTGAGTCCTTTGCTAGGACCGGTAACTGAAGCAAATACCGGTTTTGTAGAATACCCTGGTGTCAGAACACCAATTTACAAATACAAACTCACATTGAAATACAGCCCTCTTTATTTTTGGAACTCATAAGTTTCTTAGATATAGTTTTAAGTCTGTGTTCTGTGTTCGGGCTTGTAAGCAGGGCGCAGCCTTACCTCCAGTCTCACTGTCATGGTAGTTGGGATCGAAGCCTCTCTCCAACAACTTAGACACTTTGTCCACCTGATAATGCTGGATGAGGTCCATGAACTTCCTCAGATTGGCCTGCGCAACCAGAGAAGAGAAAGAGCCATTACAGTGAGAAGAAAGAACAAATGGTGGTGGGTGTGAGAGAAAAAGACAGGAGGGAGGTTCAGAGCTGTAAAAAGACTGAAATAGAAGTTGAGATAGAGAAAGGTGTAGAGGGTCAAGCATAACTGAGGGTGAAAAGTGGAAACGTTTAGGAATACAGAGTGAAACTGAGGGAAACTCACTGTTATAAGAATATAAAGGTGAAATAATAGGCTACTGAAAGCAGGAAGCACAGGAAGGGAGATGGCAGGATTAAGAGTGTGGCGACTGGTGGGGACTGGAATGGCTGCTCCTTTCTGTTCCTGTCTGCTTTCTTTCCAGGCCGTGTGATAAAAATAGATAAGAGAGCAGCTCCCCGAAGGAGAGGAGAATGAGATAGCAGAAGAAGGCAAAGACAATCGGTAGCAACAAAAGAATAAACTTGGAATAAAAGGCACAAGAAGACATGAGGAGGAGTGAAAAGGCGCGAATATGCGGAGCGGTAACCTCCGGGTATGAAAAGTGTAGCTAATGCGGAAGAACCTTGAAACCTGCATTCTCTCTAATGGGCAGCAGGGGGCGACTCCGCTGGTTGCATTGGAGTCTATGACAAACTGACCCCATTTCCCACACGAGTTTCACCTCAGTAAACACTTTCCTGATGAGTTTCTGGTCTCAGTCACTAATTTCAAGTCTTCTTCAACACAGCATGATGTTCATTTAGTAAATTATGGTCCCATTTAGAGGAACAGAGACCAGGAAGCAGGGGAGGCTTTAGGGCGGGGCTACAATATGATTGACAAGTTTCTGGTGAACTGTCAATCAGGATAGAGGTGAATCATATCCGCTGCACTGTTTAACTTGCCGTGAACTTGTTTTTGGGTGCTGTCTGTGTTTTCATCTAAGAGCTTTGACCCTTTCACGTGTTGTGTTCTCTTCATGACAGCTAACTGAAACATTTTGGTTGCCTAAAAACGTCTTGTTCAGCGTTCGGTTGTACACATTTTTTTCCCCCCCAAGTACATTTTGTTTTGAGCCTGATTACAGATGGACCTTGCTAACAGCTCCACCCTCTAGTCATGTTGCCCCAGATCACGATCACAATCCAAATCCACAGAAGTAGGTTATTATTTTCCTACATTATATACAGTAACCATTCAGGGCATTTTTGATAGCTGGCATTCTTGTAAAAAAGAAACTATATAAAAATGGATCCGGCTTCATTTAGCCAATACCTACGCATGAAAATATGATCAGGCTCTATCCTGATCCTGCATTTCAGCTTGAGACATCCCTGCTAAGAGGCTCTTTATTGCTTTCCAGAGTATCATAAAATAACAATAAAACAATACCAAAGAGAAAAGAACTTTGAAAAGAACACCTGAAATTAAAAAAGCTAACATGAACATGATCACAACAAAAAACGGTAGTCATTCAGTCTGAAGATCAGACTAACATTACACAGCTACACTGTGCACACTGTGTGTAGCGTTTAACAGCTGGTGTTCCCACACAAAACAAAGAAAAAGAATTGACAATGGATCTGGATCTTTTTATAGCTCAGACCAATCCATTTAAAATCCCCGAACCGCCCCAGATCCTGATCCTGTGAATCTGCTCAGAAATGTACTTTTTAAAGACTTTAATTGCTTTTCTATCAGTGTCACCAACACCAACACTGTTATTAGATTTCAATAACTAAATATTTAATGTCTTCCAAGCTAAATTCTCTGCGGACATGAAGATCATTTTGTGATACAAACAGTTCAATGAAATCAAAAATATTTTTCATTAACTTTAGCTAAACCAAACAAGTTTGAGCACAGATATGGAGAGATGCTGTTTAGATACTAACCATGATGAGTCACTGCCAGTTCAATATCTGGAAATGTCAAGGGTTCACATACGTGGCCCTGTGTTTTCATGCAATGTTTTATTTAATGTAGCTGATGTGTGTCTGTTTGTGTGTCTGTGGGCCTAGTGAATCAGAGTCTGGAGGATGGTGCCCTCTCTCTCTCTCTCTCTCTCTCTCTGCTGAAACAGGTTGGCAGGCTGGCAGTTGATTGGCTGTCTCAGTGTGAGTTCCAGCCAACCACAGAGTACCAGACTGCATGGCAAAAAGGATTATTCCAAAAAAGTCGGGTCAGGCCAAGAAATGAGGAGGAATCAACTCAGTATTAGAAATAAATGTCAATTATAGAGGAGCCACATGTTCTGACTAATGACTTTGCAAAGAATGTAAACGTGTTCTCAACAGCATGCTCCACATTTATAAAAGAGGCTTTTCTTTTTTGCATGTTTTATTTTTCCTTCTCCTTCCTTTCCATCTTCTGTCCTCCTTTTCTGCATTCAGATGTAGAATTAGAGCAGCTGTCAGACAGTTTCCCAGTGTGCCTCTAACAGAGAGCTGCCAGAGACACTTATGCTTTGGCTGCACTACAGGATTACAGTAGCTATGGGACAGCAGCCCAGAGCTAGCCTTACGCAATGATGAAAAGACTAAAAATCTTCTATTTACTTTACTTCATGCGGCAGGGTAGAGATGGAGAGGTTGGGGCTGGCAGGAGGCTAGACGCTCCTACTGAGCAGCATACAGACTTACAGGTTTCCCTTTGTCATCACAGCTCCAAATAAGCCCAGACTGACAGGTAAGATCCACTGTGTGCTAGCAGAGTGTTTTTCACCACCGTTCCCGTGTCACACAGTTCAAGCTGCCAAGAATTAAACCAAACAGCGACAAACATTCTCTTACTCTAATCAACCAGTGAAGCTGCTAAATAGATAATGCAATCTGTGAAAGGCCTTTCCTTTAAAAAAAAAAAAAAGTTTTATTTTATTTTGGCAACACCTTTGGCGTGAAACAGTCATTACTGTGGTGTTTTCACACTGCACTTTCCAGAGGCCAGTCGACAGTCAGACTGAGGTGGGCGGTACTGTGACATCTTTTTCTTGAATCTCTTTGTCTGTTCAGCTGCTCATTCCAACTCTTCAGTTTGTCTCCTGGCGGGCAATGTTTCCCGTAATTTCAAAACAGAGTGGAAGAAGAGTGGAGCGGGAGAAAGGCAGCATCTATCGCTGACCGGTAACAAAACAGTTATTCAGTTAATCTCACCTTTGTATGAAGCTTGGCAATCTGTTTCTCGTCCACATTGGGCTGCCTGTAGACTCTGCTCTTGTAACGGAACTGTTGAGTGAAAGACAAATTATTAAAAACACAAATGGGTCCAACAAGGCTTCTGTTAAAGCTCTGTTCCAATAACTGATAACCTTTCCCTCAAAACGCTCAGAGTTGTTTACTTGACACCTCCGGGTGCATCGTGAAAGCAATTGTTCCTCCGGAAAGAGGATCGCTAGGGGATCAAGCCTAAGATGTGTCCTCTTTATTGATGCCACATTTCATTACTTTCATGGTATCTGGTTTACTGGCAGGCTGTGTGAAATATGAAATTACATCATCTTTTTGTGAAGCATGGGATTGTTTAATATAGAGAAGTAATAACATTTTCGTTGTCAATATTAATATAACATTTATTTAATATTATATTAATATTTGAGGTAATCCATTTAATTTATAATTTACTTGAACGTTACTTCACCCTCACAGTGTACAGTGTGGCTGTTACACTGTACCCTAACAGACAATCCCATCACAAAAACAAACGTATTTCTTTCCAGGCGTATGGCAGGAACGAAAATGGGAACAACAAGGCTGCCGGAGTTAGCTAAACTAAACACACCACTGATTTACCAAGTCAGACAGAAAGACACGGGAGACCAGCACCGCTGCTCTTTCTCACATCGGACATGAAACAGATTTGTGATGTATTTTATTAACTCTGCCAAACGTCTTTGCCAACAAAATTGGAAAATATCACAAACATAAGTGTGAACGTTAACTCTTGACCTTGAAAATAGTAGTTTGAAAGAAAAAAAAATCCCATCACGTGTTGATGTTTTTGCAGCTTTCAGCAAAATCTTCCTGAGCAAACTGAGTTTCTCAGTCAGTAAGTGGACCTCATGATGAATTTTCTTTTGTCAATTTAAAAACAGTAGTTCAGCTCACTATACTATACAGCTCATTACAAGTCAGCAAACTCAATCCACTGATGAAGACAAAGAGAAACTACTAACTACTAAACTACAAACTACTATTTTCAAGGTCAAGAGTTAACATTCACACTTTTGTGATATTTTCCAATTTTGTTGGCAAAGACGTTTGGCAGAGTTAATAAAATACATCACAAATGTGTTTCATGTTCGACTCCAAGTAGCCTACCCCCATGTGAGAAAGAGCAGGAGTGCTGGTCTCCCGTGTCTTTCTGTCTTGACCCTGAGTTGGTTTGTCCCCTGATGCATCACTATCCAATAAAGCAGGCGGAGTGAAGGTGCATACAATCTAAAACATCAGCAGTTAGACCCATGCCCTGAAACATGCAGCGATGCACTTAGAGAAACACCCCAACCTCAAAGCGTAACATCTGTATCTGCTTTTTCAAACCTAATTTAATAGTCTCAATACAGAAAGACATGGTGCCACTACGCACGCTCAAGAGGAAAGACTGAAACTGAAGAATGTCACTGACCCAAGATGCAAATATTTCACACTGCAGGATGTACACAGATTCATACTAACAAGATTTTTGAATAATTTTATTTATTTAAACAGATTTTCTGTTTGCATCTCAGACAATCCTTCATCATAGTTGAGACTCTAAATCTTCAATTGAAGAGTTTTGAAGTTAATTTACATCAAATAAAATGTTGGACTGATACTGAAAGCCTTTTTCCAGCTCTAACGTTGAGACGCTGTACTTTGAGTCCTGACTAATGACAAATATTAATTCTTCAATCATTTAGATTCCATCCCTACTAACTGGAGTAATGATCCAACTGGCCAACAGTTTACCTCCAAAGACGGGACACCCTTGCTGATTGGCTGGGGGTACTCTCGAAGGACGCGCTCTTCATCCAGGAACTTGCCGTCCCTCCCGTTGCTAGCTGGCTGGAAAAGCCCATAGTTGAGCACGTCTTTCAGGCTCTGATTAAGGGTACACAGGATCCGCTGCTTGGCAACCCAGACCGTCGCATCCGGGTTGAACCGCATGCATTTCTGGTTGGGTTTGGTGGGGGGGGGGGGGGGGGGGGGGGGGGGGGGGGGGGGGGGAGTGGAAAAGAGACACTGATTACAAAGTGATGACTGGAGTGCTGGCTGGCAGTCACAGCAATCAACACAAATGAAGTATTAATCTTTTAAATAAAACCATGTAATGTTATCAACTTGTGACAGACTTTTAACTTGTCAACTTTTGATTGACAGATGCTAATAGGCTGGGACGCAAGAGTGATAAGAGGATTTGAATACAATCACAAAACAATGGTGCACAATCAAAATAGTTTAGACACATCGAAATTGGTGCTTTAATTACACAAACCCTGCCCCAGTTACTACAAATAACCCCCGACCGCCACGCAGCACTGCCAAGCTTGTTGATTGTGTATTGTAGCCATGCTATTTGCTAAACAGGGCCAATTCGCCCGCTGAGGATGTAATTGACATGACCCCTCTGCCCCCTGGTCTTTCCAAGTTTCAGCATCCCTGGAGTGAAAAACAAACAAACAATGGAACAAACAAACAATGCAGGACTTCTGGCCTCGTCTGAATCAGAGAGGATTATGGGCACTGTGCCGTGGCATTCAGGAAGTGTCTGCGAGTGTTTACAGCTGGATGTGCTGCTCAGCCGGCGATAGCAGCCCTGTGTCTGTGATAAAGGCTAAAGGGATGAGCAGTCTGTGAACTCTGCTTCACCATAATCCTCTCGCCTGGCGTTGAGTGGGTTGAGGAGAGGCGAGGAAGGGATGGCAAGATGAAGGGTTGAAGGTACAGTACAGAAACAGATGGCATCTGGCAGGCTGTTTGGACTGATATGGTCTTTTATCCTTCTGCTGGTTTGTTAGAGTGGCAAATTTCCATCTGCTCCCATTATTGCTGCCTCTTCAGCCCTTAACACAATTTTAACTTAAACGATGTGTACAGGGCACTGGGGAGCGATCACTCTTGTGAACGCACCTGGCTACTCGCTGCTGCTGTCTGACTTGATGAAGGTTGAACTCGGTTCGATTGGCTGCTGTGGCTTAGCATATGACCGTGTAGCGTTACTGAAAGCGCATAATCTTTTCAGTGTTCTCAAACCCTCAAACCGGGGTCCAACAATTCAAAGCAACAATCTTTGGAAAAGTAGCTTGCTTGTCTAACCTCAAGTCCGCCATTGTGTCCAATCTTTGAATCTTTAGCAAGATAAGCGCTGAAAAGATGGGTCTCCATCTGGATGCAAGAGCGGTGTGCTAGGACGGGAGACGGGTGAAATACAGTGAGATAAAAGGCTTATTTGAAGAGGACAATTTAAAGATTGTAGAAGAAGCAAAGACGCAGAAAAGCATGTGGGAAAGAGGAAATGTTCTGTCTTTTTCTGTGATTTGTAGTGTTGGTATTTGTGTTGAAGAGAGGGCAAATGTTACAGCTGTTGTACCAGGCCTCATTATAAAAATGGAGTATTTGGACATTGTGTGAAACATGCTTGTTCGCTTTCTCTCGCATTCCTTCAAAAGTTAGATGAGATGATCATAACCACTTTCAAGTCAATGCATTCGGAGCTGGAGCCAGGAGGTGGTTACCTTAGCTTACAATAAAGACTGGAAGCAGGAGGAAACAGCCAGTCTGGCTCTGTCAAACGTTCCCTCAAAACATCTTTAAAGCTTGCTTTAATTAACACTTCAAGTCCAGTTGACCCCTTAATTTACGACCTGGATGACTGAGAATGTTTACAGACATCTAGTTTAGGCCAAGAAATAGTTACAACACATAACTGTTCTTATAATAGTTTATTTTTTAAACTGAGGACAGTCAGGCTAGCTGCTTCCAGTCTTTATGCTAAGCTATGCTAATCGCCGTCTGGCTCCAGCTCCAGCACGACAAGAGGGTGGTATTTATCTTCTCATCCAACCAGTGTGAGAACTTTACAATGGCTTTCAGGGGAGCTCACTTTTTTAATGGGAGGAGGGCAGGGAGGTTAATAAAGGGTGAGCCTTGCTGTCAGCATTAACAGCAGAAAACCCCCTCTCACACGCAGATGCGGTCAGTCAAAAGCTTTTCCAGCAAGTCACCTGGTGCTTTATCTTACATGAACCACGGCGATTCAGCCCGCGGACGGAGCGAGACTCAGAGATCTTTGATTTAAGTGAGTGAAGGTTACGATACCGCACCGCCACGCTTCGATCGTGATGACATATCTTTATTATAAGTGATGATTCGCATTCATGCATCAATCATACATCTTCATCATGATCCCTGATGATAAAGTTACAGAAATATAGAATAGGCCGGGCTCACGTGCACCGGCTGTGTACATTTGAATTACTCAACAGAGTTTGATTTATTCAACCGAGTTTGATTTCCAAGCGGATCAAGTGGCACCACTGAGTGCTCAGTGATGAATGTCAAATCAGGAGCATGAGTGCATACATGTGAGAGAGCTTAGTGCACATGTGAACACACACACCTTTTGTGCTGGAGTTATAACCACTGTGCTAATTATATCAAAGGGTCACGGGTTCATCTCTGGATCAACACCGTAGCTCCAGGATCCAACCCTGCCTTTGCTTTATTCTGTTAAGATCCGCCATTCGGGAAGTTACAAAGTGCTTTTGCAAAGCGGCTAGAAAGTGCGCCGAAGCCATGATTTTATCAAATCAAACTGGACAAAATGGGAGGGAGAGTCAGAACGAAGAAGGGGAACTCAGGAGAGAAGGGCATCTGGTGGCTGCAGAAGGCAGAGCTTTGCCAACTTCCTGTTTCCCTGTCTTTCTTCTTCTGCCCTTCTGTTTTGTTCAGATGTTCACGATGAGAAAATGCTACAACTCACTGTACTGTCAATGACATCCAGTGTAAAGCTATCTGGAACGGTTCCCCTAGGACACGCACATCAAATCAAAGCTGCATCGGCCCAAGATGAAACTACTGTACAGACTGGCAGCTACAGTTAGTCTTTGATGATAAACCTTTATATCCAAACCTTTTCTGGGAATGACAGTAAAGCAAATACCACTGACAGCTACAGTTCACAATGGGGTGGAGCACACATGCCCACAGAAGCTACAGTTAACTCAGAGGAACAACCTTTTATATTGTACTCACACCTGGGGCTTCATTAAAAGCAACAGTGTGCCGCATGTGTGAATGCATTGGGCTGCTATTTAAATTAAACATTCAAAATTCCTGTGAACTGAAAAAAAATGAATACTAGATTCACAGATTCCACTGTCAAAGCTGTGATGTCATCCACAAACAAGTTTCAGGCATGACACAGGGTTTAAAAAGCAGAAAAATAAAGCAGAAGAAGTTGGATGTTAAATTGATTTTGGTTTTCTTGTTAACCTACACACGTCATTATAGCTTGCTTGTTTTCTACTTTAGTCCTTTGTTAGTTCAGTGAGGCTATAAGGCTTGAGCTCAGATACAAAGCTGAAACATGTTGCTCAAAGAAAAAAGTGAAATGGGAATAAAGGGAGGAAAAAAATAGCAAGCCCTCCCACTTTGCTCAGCATGTCCTTACACCTAAATGGCAGAATAGGTTGTTTGGCACTGACTCGCGACACGGATAGAATAATAAACTGTTTAACATTGTGAAACTGTCGCAGCTTGGTTAGATTTAGGCACCAAAACTACATGGGTAGGTTTAGGAAAAGGTCATGGTTTGGGTGAAAACAAGTAGGTTATGTTAGTATGTGATGTGACTTAACTTATGTATGTATATAAGTCTTCACAGGGACACGAACAGCAGCCTCATGGATCAGTGTTAGATCAGTCCATCCACCCAGTCCTCCTTCCTAAGCAGACTTTTTCTTTTTACTCTTTATACTATGTTAGAGCCGTAGAGGAAATATGGTTAATGCTTTGGATAATTCAAGTGTTTCATTTAGTAATACTTTCATTTAGTTTGTCTGAGGCGGCTGTCATTAGTGTGTGTTTGGCAAATTATGATGCGTAGCTGTGCTCCATTACTTTTTCCTGCAAACTTGGAGCTATTCATGTGTCGTAAAATGCAGCTAAGTGAAGTGAAAATGAGGTGAGAGCACCCACTGGCATGTGCACCACCTCACCTCGTCTTAACTACTTCGGCCTCTAGAGGTTGCTGCATAACAATAAACGTAAATATGGGTTGTGATCCGCTGCGTGCACAGGCGACCTGTACGGCCGTATTTTGAGACTCTGTATTGTTTGTTAAAATTGTTCAAAAGCTCAGATGTAGCATGCTGGAACATGTTAATTAGAGGTGCTGCTAGGCAGATTTTCTTTCCATTGAACTGTTTTCCCTTGTTTCATCGGGCTAATGGGCTGCTGGTTCGAGCTTTTTATATGAGCCATATAAGAGTGGATTTGTCTTCTCGTATAACCCCTCACCAGACAGTGAAAGTGTATTTCCCAAAATGTCAAACTTTTGCTTTCAGATCAGGAATACTGCAGATTTACTGCAGAGAGTTCACCTAGTGTATTTCATAATATGTGGGCAAACTAAAACGGTAGTTTTCCAGCGATGCATTTTGTGTATGTATGAGGTCTGGACCTAAGAATAACATTCATTATGCATTCTTTGCTTTCTGTTATTAATCTACCTGCCACTCATTTACATATTAATGGAAAACTGCGGGACAATTATAATGTGTTTCATCAGTCACTTCCTTTTTCATCTGGGCTTCCACATCTTTATCCTATCATGTGCTAACTGCACCATAATGTTCCACTACACAGCCAGCTTTAGTGTTCTGAAGGCCAGCGCTAATCTTGATATATTCTAATGATCAATAGAGTGGGCCCCATCTTATATTATTCATCAGTTCATCATTAATACAACCCCCACTTTAAGTCACACACCCCACCTACGCTCAACCAGCTACCTGCCCACTCAACATTCAAACACCACCGCATGTTATTACAGAAAATACGAACACGTGAATCTTGTTCGTCAGAGCTCATTTAAGTCAAAGGATTTACGTCAAAACGGAAATTAGTGAAATATTTCTGTAACAAGCTTATTTAAAAACCACAGGCAGCTCATTCATATGCAGGATTTCTCTGAAAGCATGCATATGATTAATCTGCGTATAAGGTCAATCTTGCCACATTATTTATACATAGATGGATGTGATAAGGACATGTTACAACATAAAATACATCTTTAAGATTAAATTATAGGGGTCATATTATGCTTTTTTGTTGTGTTATACATCTTTTATGTGCAGGTAATAGGCCACCCCAAAGGGAGCTACCATCTGCCACAGAACACACTGGTCCTGAACTGCCTGTAAACACCTCAGTTGTAGCCTTTTCTTCAGTGACCTGTCTGCGTCACTATGTAACACGCATCCTAATGCTCGCCTAGCGGCTAGTGTGGGACGCCTAAACATGAAGACAAAATAACGTTAGATACCCTCCAGGCAGTCAAAGGACATAACATACTGTGATGCTATGAAAGATAAATTTGTGACTAATGAATAACTTGACTCACTCTGAAACTCTTGCTCCAGTCTAGGTTACAAATCTGGTTTGGGTTCTGCCTGTGTTCCAGGATCAGACTCGGGCTTGAACATGTACGGCTGAACTGCAGCCAAGTTACTGGCTGAAGCGGCTTTGTTTTGGATCACACTAACTTGCTTGTCGGACCCGCCCTACTGTATTGCTCAGGTGCAGCTCCCAACAAAGAAAGAACAGAAGTGAGATGCTTCACTCGGTAGCTAAAACGGAGCGTTCAACACATAGGCTGAAAAGAGGTGCTGCAGCAATGTGCAGTATGACAGAAATATGGCGTAAACCTGTTCTGGTACAACCCCTAAATAAAATGAAAATGAACATAACATGACCTCTTTAAAATATAATTTAAATTGATGGTTGTGTCTAGCTGCGTATTCCAGCCTTTACGGTAAGTGAAGCGGCCCAGAGCGAGCTGACAGGCAGGTTAGAGACTTTATCCTGTCAGTTTGTCTCTTTAGTGTGAAGAGAGGCTGTGAAGACGAGAACCACATTTAGCGCGAGGAGGAAACACATGTGACAACGTCCGGTTTTCAAAATAAGGCGTCTGTATAGGATGAAATAGGAAATAGGACTAATTGGATTATATTTACAGAAAATATAAAACATATGAAATGTGTCCATTGAAAGTCAAAAACCACGAGAGGGTCCGAGGTCCACCCACCATAGATAAACCCTTGTTGTAGTTGAGTGGAGAGTATATGGGATCATATGTGGGTCATTGTATAAACCTTTAACATCTGGAAAAGTTTGTTTGCACTCACATTCCACTTTTTGGACATTTTTTAGATATACCTGTTTGTTTAATGCTTGCTGAACATAATAATAACCCACAGCTGAAATGCTGCAGAGGCCCCTGCTGTATGAGTGGCTCTCCAGCAGCTCTAATAAAGCCAACAATGCTGTGTTGCGCTTGAATTTACTGTGTACCAGCTTCCAATAAAAGCTCTTAGACTGTAAATAAGGCTATAAGGTGTCAAATACACAGTCATTAATTCTCCAGTGGATCTCAACAACAAGGCTGGAAAATCAATACTCAAATGTCAGTATTGAAAAACAAATCTAGTTCATATTTCATATCGCCTCCACATATCTGTCCTCATCGTTCACAGATAATTACCGTCTGCTGCAGGTCGGGGATGAGGACACGGATGACCAGCGTGTTTATGTGAATGTCGTCCATGCGGTTCTGAGGTGGCTCGGCGGTGGCCTTTATGGTCTCGTAAATGGTCTCTTCGCGGGAGCTGTCGGAGGCACAGTCGTCGGAGTAGTCAGAAAAGCTCTGGGCCATCTCATCCTCACTAGAAGTGGGGCTCCGGGGCATAGTCAGCAGGCCCGGCGGATTCAGCTGGGACAGACAAGGAGGGGAAAAAGGTCAGACTCACACGAACTCAAAGTGTTCATTAGAGAGAGCAGGCATTAAAATTTAAGAATTTGCCTTGCTCCCATTAGACACCTTTTGTCGCATTAGAAACCCCCAGAGATGGTGCTTGTTAGATTGTTAGTTTATCCTCATCCATTCTGTGCTCGCAGCCTGCACAGTCTGCTTCAGCAAACTCCCACAGGAATTAATGTGACTGCATCTTCACAAAAAGGTTTTGCTTCATTAAGGTTATATAGTATGTGAGTAAAAAAACTGCACATGCAAGCAACTATATATGACCAAAGGCCCTACTCCCAAAAATGTAGCAGGCCAGGTGACTGTACTCTAATAAGATGAGGCATGGACATGATTTATGGACCAGCAAATGAAACGTATAACGTCTCATCAGTCACTGCTTGTGGCCATGCTCTCGTGACTGACTAGAATAAAATTAAGACATTTCAAATTACCTGAATATCTAATCATTTGCATCTTCAACTACACTTGGTTTCCTTTATTAGAGGTTAGTGTGCAGAAACTCGAGGATTGAAAATCATTCATTAATTAAATATCAACAAGAAATATCACTTTGCATTGCAACCAGCAGTTCAGAATGTGGAATCAACACGGACGCTGCTACAAAGATGTGTTGGATTAACATTATCAGAGCAGATGAACAACACGCAGACTTCTAGTTCACTCTGCATGGACAGCAATCTAACCGTTACAACCAGATTACACGACATGTTTGCAAAATATGTATATGCAACACATGATTTTGCACAAATCAAAGTCAATCAGTCCGTTTGGGCTACTGTAGAATCACGGCGGCGCAACATGGCGACATCCACGTAAGGGGACCTGCGGTGTACGTAGACAGAAATGGCTCAGTCTAAGGTAATAAAAACATAATGGTTCATTATGTAGTAATGGATATTTTATTGCATTTCTGTCAGTAGATCCTCCTAAATATTACACACTGAACCTTTAAAGAGTGAAAAGTGAAATGAAAGCTCTCTGTAAAGGTTCTCAGTCATCCAGGTCACAGTTATACAAGAAGGTTAAAATCAAGGGCAACTAGAACTGGTTCAAGACACTTGAAATGAAACGGCAGTGTTGCGACATTTCAGACTAAAAACTCGAAATGGAAAATAACTGCACAGTGCGACCATGGCTCCGTAAGTAAATGTCCTGTTCATTTTCTGCAAAGATGTTCGTTGTGTGAGGCAGTTGGAGCAGTTCCACATCCTGGAGGGATGATAAATATGGTAAATATGAGCAACTGTATTAGAAGTGATCTGGTTCTTTGAAAAAAAGTCAAAAGGCTGTAGACATAACTGAAGGAGAGAAGTCAAATACGACTCCCCAAGAAGTATTACAGTAATAAAACATCCAATCACAGAGCTTCAAATTCTACTCTGTGTGTTGCTAACGGCAAGCTGAGGCTAAAGATTACACTTTGAAAAATGCTGCTTTCTGTTTATCTGTTCAATTGAGTTCAGGAACTATGTTGCAGCGTTTTGTTCCCAAACAACAACAAAGTGCTCTGAATTTGCTTCAGTTCTGACACCTCTGACAGGCCTCTTCTTGATAAAAGGGTCCATTCTATCAAAGCCAAACTGATGGGGGAAAAAAAAACACGATTTCTTAGAAATAAAATGACTGAAACTGACGGCCACAACATAAACGTATAGTATTGTCAAATCGCTCAGGCATTTGATTGCTCTGAGGTGACTCAGTGATGCTGAACTTGATACAACCATTTATTCTTGTTTAAAGGACTGTTCACTTCCACTGTGACAACAGAAATGACATTGATTAGACACAGCCGGAAAGGAGGAGCTGGGGTGGTGACGGGTTGCAAAGCGGCTTGCAGATGAAGCAGCAAGGGCAGGCAGGCTAAAGCAACTTAAATAAGGCGCCTTGTATGGAGAGGGGTGGTGATGGAGCAATAGGATAAGACACATGCCTTTGGTGTGAGAGACCCAGGTTTAATTCCCCACTGTGACACATACACCAATGTCCCTGAGCAAGACACTTGTGTTGTTGATTTGAATAATTAAGTAAAATCAGTTTAAGCTGTACATAAAACAATGCAAAAGATTATTTACAGTGTTAAAGGTTATGGTGCTTACCATACATGTGACCCATCGTAAAAGGTCTGGTAATGCTAATTATTCATTGTTAAAATGGAGAATACATTGAGACAATGCTTTGTTTCAAGCGATAGACTGAGATGCTTTTATTTTGACAGGGAAGCTTTAATTTTGAAGTTCCAAGGAAGTAGCTGCTCTATGTTTTGTTGCTAGCTTCAGCAGAAAAAAAAAAAGTGTGTCTCTACAATGTCGCGTGCAGCAGTTGTTGTCTGTAAAATGCAGCCGTGGAGAATAAACGTTGAGTTTGAACGACACCCGTTCTGGTCATTAAGATGAAGCTTTCACTACACAACAACTTAACCCCCAGCTGCTCCAGAGGCGTGCGATCTCTGACATATATAGGAATCAGCTGAGCTTGAAACCATCTGATATCAGCTGATGGGAGGAGGAAGGAAGCTTAGCACAAAATAAACTTTGTGCCTTCCTTAACTAATGCTATGCCCGATATTTATCATATACCAAGAGAGGAACAGGTTGTAGAACTGCAATGAGTGATGAAATGCCAAACATTACCCTGTCTCAGCTTTTCCAATGTGAGGATTCTGCTCCTTTTCTCTGTTTTAGGTCTCTGTAAACTGAAGATCTGTTGACTGACAAAACAAGACATATGTAGCCACCACCGTGGACTAAATAAAGGATTCCTTTATTCCTCGGTCTAAAAAATGTCAGGTATAAGTGAAACATAACTTTAACCTACCATGTGGTTAAAAAATCAAATCTAGTTAGCACATTGCTTCTCAGCGTAACACAAACTCAACATATAGAAAGTTAAATGACCAATCAGTGTGCTTGAGATAAAACATTATTCCTTCTTTCCTTCTTGATCATTTCTCTTCTCTCTGGTTTGACACTCGGCCTCTGTTGTTTTAATACATTTGGTTTACTGACTGAATCACAGCAACAACCATCAACACGATCATTTGTTTCCATCAGCACTGAAGGACAAGAGCTGCTGAGCCATTCTTCCCCTTTCAGCAGGAGAATACATGTTTGGTTTGATAAAGGAGAAGCTCTTCACTCAGCAGAGAATGGATGAGACATTTCAGCTGCAGGGTCATCTGAAATGGCCCAGGCTGAGTTCCACGTGTCACCTCGCCACATCTGTGACACTCATGCTGGTGTATATATGTCCATTAGCTGAGATGTGTCCCAGATACCTGGACACTGTGATGAAAATGTTTTCTGATAACAAGAGATAAAGGTATCAGCAGGATGTGCAGTGGACAGAGTTTCTTTCCACAGATTACTTGCTGTTCTTCAGACTTACTGTGCTGTTTTTCCAGATAATAAAAACTTTCACTGTGTTTTCCTTGCGTGTGACACTGCTGGAAATGATTCAAAAAAGCCTTGTGAAATGAGAAAAGATGGAAACTGGAAACATGTGACTTGTTATAATAACGTATTTAGAAAATTGAGAGTCTTCAGACCAGTTTTAATTTAAAAGAGCTTTTTGCACATTTCCATTTTGGCCTCCTGCTGACTTACTGTAGTCTGTATAATTTTCAATCAGCGTGTGGCCAATTACATCCGCACTCTAGATTCTACAGATTGTCATAGGGATGTGCAACTATGTGCTTATCGTATGCTATCCAATTACATTAAATAATGCAATGTACTGAAATAAAATACACACAAATAGACAAATAATTAATTCTCATTATTGATGCTTAAGTGAACTTAATTAGACTTGATTCTACGAGCTCATATAAGGATGAAAAACTTTAGTGTCACTTGTTGTTGACAGTTTACATTCCTGTTAGACAGTTATTTGGAGAAAATCGGGGAGATGCCCTTTCTCAGGATAAACGTTGGGCTTGTACTGAATTTTACTGTACTTTTTTCTTCCTTCTGCTATTCAGTGTCTAATTTCTATGCACCTAACCATATGTTATTTGAAAGGATAAATAAGTACATACAGTATGTTGTGACTTATTAGAACCTTATCTTTTGGTGTTGCACTGTGTTTACCGATTATTGGAAAGAGAGTGGTGTCTTGTAATTCCACATGGAAACAAAAAAACAAAGGAACTAACATAAGCTCAGGGAGTAGCAGCTTCTTCTTGCTCTGGGTTTCGCCTCTCAGGCTAACCCTTTGACTGAGCTTGTTGTGGTCACATGCAACCTGAGAGGAAGAAGATTATCTATCTATCAAAATACAGTAAGTTACATATGTTTTCTAATTATTTTGGCAGACTACTAGTGTTATGGAAGGCACAATAATTAGTCGTAATAGGTTAATAGGAATGTTATTCAATAACATTTTACCAAAGCCCTTACAGACTTAAAGTTAGCTACATTGGATCTAATCTGCAGCTGGTGATGTATAATATATGGTATCTCACAAGCAGCTTGTATAACACTGCTGTCCCCTCAAAATAACACGTCACACAGCCATTAATGTCTAAACCGCTGGCAACAAAAGTGAGGACACCCCTCACATTTTTGTAAATATTTGATTCTATCTTTTCATGTTTCAACACTGAAGAAATGACACTTTGCTCCAATGTAAAGTAGTGAGTGTACAGCTTGTATAACAGTGTAAAGTAGTGAGCGTACAGCTTGTATAACAATGTAAAGTAGTGAGCGTATAGCTTGTATAACAGTGTAAAGCAGTGAGCGTGCAGCTTGTATAACAGGTATAACAGTGTAAAGTAGTGAGCGTACAGCTTGTATAACAGTGTAAAGCAGTGAGCGTGCAGCTTGTATAACAGGTATAACAATGTAAAGTAGTGAGCGTGCAGCTTGTATAACAGTGTAAAGCAGTGAGCGTGCAGCTTGTATAACAGGTATAACAATGTAAAGTAGTGAGCGTACAGCTTGTATAACAGGTATAACAGTGTAAAGTAGTGAGCGTGCAGCTTGTATAACAGTGTAAAGCAGTGAGCGTGCAGCTTGTATAACAGTGTAAAGCAGTGAGCGTGCAGCTTGTATAACAGTGTAAAGCAGTGAGCGTGCAGCTTGTATAACAGTGTAAAGCAGTGAGCGTCCAGCTTGTATAACAGTGTAAAGTAGTGAGCGTCCAGCTTGTATAACAGTGTAAAGTAGTGAGCGTCCAGCTTGTATAACAGTGTAAAGTAGTGAGCGTCCAGCTTGTATAACAGTGTAAAGTAGTGAGCGTACAGCTTGTATAACAGTGTAAAGTAGTGAGCGTGCAGCTTGTATAACAGTGTAAAGTAGTGAGCGTGCAGCTTGTATAACAATGTAAAGTAGTGAGCGTACAGCTTGTATAACAGTGTAAAGTAGTGAGCGTACAGCTTGTATAACAGTGTAAAGTAGTGAGTGTACAGCTTGTATAACAGTGTAAATCTGCTGTCCCCTCA